>NC_069504.1:985402960-985677960 GCF_027579735.1 Bombina bombina
TGTATTACCCCCAATCTAATCCCCCTACACCGCCGCCACCTATATTAAATATATTAACCCCTAATCGAATCCCCCTACACCGCCGCCACCTATATTAAATTTATTAACCCCTAATATGATCCCCCTACACCGCCGCCACCTATATTAAATATATTACCCCCTAAACCTATGCCTAACCCTAACACCCCCTAACTTAATTATTATTTAAATAAATCTAAATAATATTAATATTATTAACTAAATTATTCCTATTTAAAACTAAATACTTACCTATAAAATAAACCCTAAGATAGCTACAATATAATTAATAATTACATTGTAGCTATTTTAGGGTTTATATTTATTTTACAGGTAACTTTGTATTTATTTTAACGAGGTACAATAGCTATTAAATAGTTAATAACTATTTAATAGCTACCTAGTTAAATAATTACAAAATTACCTGTAAAATAAATCCTAACCTAAGTTACAAATACACCTACACTATCAATAAATTAATTAAATAAACTACAATTATCTAAACTAAAATACAATTAAATACACTAAACTATATTACAAAAAAAAAAAAACCCCACTAAATTACAAAAAATAAAAAAATATTACAAGAATTTTAAGCTAATTACACCTAATCTAAGCCCCCTAATAAAATAAAAAAGCCCCCAAAATAATAAAATTTTCCTACCCTAAACTAAATTACAAAAGTAATCAGCTCTATTACCAGCCCTTAAAAGGACCTTTTGCGGGGCATTGCCCCAAAGTAAACAACTCTTTTACCTGTAAAAAAAAGAACAACCCCCCATTACAACCCACCACCCACACACCCCTACTCTAAAACCCACCGATCCCCCCTTAAAAAAAAAAGTCTAACCCCCAAGTGGTCCTTACCTGTCCTGAAGACAGGCGGAGAAGGCCCTGTTTCAGGCGGTGAAGTCTTCTTCCAAGCGGCGACCTCTTCTTCTTCCAGGAACCAGCCGGCACATGTAGCGGAGGAGTTGAAGACCGATGGCCGCGGAGCTGAAGACTGTCCACTCTGGAACTGAAGACCGGCGATGCTGGAACTGAAGATTGGCAACGCTGGAACTGAAGACCGCGGAGCCATGGAACGTGGAGGATCCTCTTCATACAATCTCCGCCGTACACTGAATAGGAATTCAAGGTACACGATTAAAAATGGCATCCATTGAATTCCTATTGGCTGATTTGAGCCTTCAAATTCAAATCAGCCAATCGGATGAGAGCTACTGTAATTCTATTGGCTGATTTGAATAGCCAATAGAATAAGAGCTACTGTAATTCTATTGGCTGATTTGAATAGCCAATAGAATGACAGTAGCTCTTATTTTACTGGCTATTCAAATCAGCCAATAGAATTACAGTAGCTCTCATCCGATTGGCTGATTTGAATTTGAAGGCTCAAATCAGCCAATAGGAATTCAAGGGACGTCATTTTTAATCGCGTACCTTGAATTCCTATTCAGTGTACGACGGAGATCGTATGAAGAGGATCCTCCACGCTCCATGGCTCCGCGGTCTTCAGTTCCAGCGTTGCCGATCTTCAGTTCCAGCGTGGCCGGTCTTCAGTTTCACAGTTGACGGTCTTCAGCTCTGCAGTCATCGGTCTTCAACTCCTCTGCTCCGTGCCAGCTGGTTCCTGGAAGGAGAAGAGGTCGCCGCTTGGAAGACGACTTCACCACCTGGAACAGGACCTTCTCTGCCGGTCTTCAGGACAGGTAAGGTAAGGACCACTTGGGGGTTAGACTTAGGTTTTTTTAAGGGGGGATCGGGTGGTTTTTAGAGTAGGGGTGTGTGGGTGGTGGGTTGTAATGGGGAGGGGTTGTTATGTTTTTACAGGTAAAAGAGCTGATTACTTTGGGGCAATGCCCCGCAAAAGGCCCTGTTAAGGGCTGGTAATAGAGCTGATTACTTTTGTAATTTAGTTTAGGGTAGGGAAATTTTAATATGTTGGGGGGCTTTTTTATTTTATTAGGGGGCTTAGATTAGGTGTAATTAGCTTAAAATTCTTGTAATATTTTTTTATTTTTTTGTAATTTAGTTTGTTTGTTTTTCTAATATAGTTTACTGTATTTAATTGTATTTTACTTTAGATAATTGTAGTTTATTTAATTAATTTATTGATAGTGTAGTTGTATTTGTAACTTAGGTTAGGATTTATTTTAGAGGTAATTTTGTAATTATTTTAACTAGGTAGCTATTAAATAGTTATTAACTATTTAACAGCTATTGTACCTAGTTAATAAATACAAATAAATACAAAGTTACCTGTAAAATAAATATAAACCCTAAAATAGCTACAATGTAATTATTAATTATATTGTAGCTATCTTACGGCTAGATTTAGAGTTTTGTCGGTAAGGACCCGCGTAGCTAACGCTGGCTTTTTTCTGGCCGCACCATAAAAATAACTCTGGTATTGAGAGTCCACATAAAGGCTGCGTTAAGCTCCAAAAAAGAAGCGTAGAGCATATTTAACGCAGCTTCAACTCTCGATACCAGAGTTGCTTACGGACGCGGCCAGCCTCAAAAACGTGCTTGTGCACGATTCCCCCATAGGAAACAATGGTGCTGTTTGAGCTGAAAAAAAACTAAAACCTGCAAAAAAGCTGCGTTCAGCTCCTAACGCAGCCCCATTGTTTGCTATGGGGAAACACTTCTTACGTCTGCACCTAACACCCTAACATGTACCCCGAGTCTAAACACCCCTAGCCTTACACTTATTAACCCCTAATCTGCCGCTATCGCTGACCCCTGCATATTATTATTAACCCCTAATCTGCCCCTCCGTAAACCGCCGCTACTTACATTATCCCTATGTACCCCTAATCTGCTGCCCTAACATCGCCGACCCCTATATTATATTTATTAACCCCTAATCTGCCCCCCACAACGTCGCCTCCACCTGCCTACACTTATTAACCCCTAATCTGCCGACCGGACCGCACCGCTATTATTATAAAGTTATTAACCCCTAATCCGCCTCACTAACCCTATAATAAATAGTATTAACCCCTAATCTGCCCTCCCTAACATCGCCGACACCTAACTTCAATTATTAACCCCTAATCTGCCGACTGGAGCTCACCGCTATTCTAATAAATGTATTAACCCCTAAAGCTAAGTCTAACCCTAACACTAACACCCCCTAAATTAAATATAATTTTAATCTAACGAAATTAATTAACTCTTATTAAATAAATTATTCCTATTTAAAGATAAATACTTACCTGTAAAATAAATCCTAATATAGCTACGATATAAATTATATTTATATTATAGCTATTTTAGGATTAATATTTATTTTACAGGTAACTTTGTATTTATTTTAACCAGGTACAATAGCTATTAAATAGTTAAGAACTATTTAATAGCTAAAATAGTTAAAATAATTACAAAATTACCTGTAAAATAAATCCTAACCTAAGTTACAATTAAAACTAACACTACACTATCAATAAATTAATTAAATAAAATACCTATAATTATCTACAATTAAACCTAACACTACACTATCAATAAATAAATTAAATACAATATCTACAAATAACTACAATGAAATAAACTATCTAAAGTACAAAAATTAAAAAAGAACTAAGTTACAAAAAATAAAAAAATATTTACAAACATAAGAAAAATATTACAACAATTTTAAACTAATTACACCTACTCTAAGCCCCCTAATAAAATAACAAAGCCCCCCAAAATAAAACAAATGCCCTACCCTATTCTAAATTACTAAAGTTCAAAGCTCTTTTAACTTACCAGCCCTGAACAGGGCCCTTTGCGGGGCATGCCCCAAGAAGTTCAGCTCTTTTGCCTGTAAAAAAAAACATACAATACCCCCCAGCCAATCGGATTGAACTTGATTCTGATTGGCTGATTGGCCATCAATCGGATGGAAGACCTCTTCTGCCCCGCTTGGATGAAGACTTCTACCAGATGGAGGACCTCTTCTTGCTCCGCTTGGAGGAAGTATTTGGCTCGGCTGGGTGAAGACGACTCAAGGTAGGGAGATCTTCAGGGGCTTAGTGTTAGGTTTATTTAAGGGGGGTTTGGGTTAGATTAGGGGTATGTGGGTGGTGGGTTGTAATGTTGGGGGGGGTATTGTATGTTTTTTTTTACAGGCAAAAGAGCTGAACTTCTTGGGGCATGCCCCGCAGAGGGCCCTGTTCAGGGCTGGTAAGGTAAAAGAGCTTTGAACTTTAGTAATTTAGAATAGGGTAGGGCATTTTTTTATTTTGGGGGGCTTTGTTATTTTATTAGGGGGCTTAGAGTAGGTGTAATTAGTTTAAAATTGTTGTAATATTTTTCTTATGTTTGTAAATATTTTTTTAATTTTTGTAACTTAGTTCTTTTTTATTTTTTGTACTCTAGTTAGTTTATTTCATTGTAGTTATTTGTAGGTATTGTATTTAATTAATGTATTGATAGTGTAGTGTTAGGTTTAATTGTAGGTAATTGTAGGTATTTAATTTAATCAATTTATTGATAGTGTAGTGTTAGGTTTAATTGTAACTTAGGTTAGGATTTATTTTACAGGTAAATTTGTAATTATTTTAACTATTTTAGCTATTAAATAGTTCTTAACTATTTAATAGCTATTGTACCTGGTTAAAATAAATTCAAAGTTACCTGTAAAATAAATATTAATCCTAAAATAGCTATAATATAATTATAATTTATATTGTAGCTATATTAGGATTTATTTTACAGGTAAGTATTTAGCTTTAAATAGGAATAATTTATTTAATAAGAGTTAATTAATTTCGTTAGATGTAAATTATATTTAACTTAGGGGGGTGTTAGTGTTAGGGTTAGACTTAGCTTTAGGGGTTAATACATTTATTAGAATAGCGGTGCGGTCCGCTCGGCAGATTAGGGGTTAATAAGTGTAGGCAGGTGGAGGCAATGTTGAGGGGGGCAGATTAGGGGTTAATAAATATAATATAGGGGTCGGCGGTGTTAGGGGCAGCAGATTAGGGGTACATAAGTATAACGTAGGTGGCGGCGCTTTACGGTCGGCAGATTAGGAGTTAATTATTGTAGGTAGCTGGCTGCGACGTTGTGGGGGGCAGGTTAGGGGTTAATAAATATAATATAGGGGTCGGCGGTGTTAGGGGCAGCAGATTAGGGGTACATAAGTATAACGTAGGTGGCGGTCGGCAGATTAGGGGTTAAAAAAATGTAATCGAGTGATGTGGGGGGACCTCGGTTTAGGGGTACATAGGTAGTTTATGGGTGTTAGTGTACTTTAGAGTACAGTAGTTAAGAGCTTTATGAACCGGCGTTAGCCCAGAAAGCTCTTAACTACTGACTTTTTTCTGCGGCTGGAGTTTTGTCGTTAGAATTCTAACGCTCACTTCAGACACGACTCTAAATAACGGAGTTAGAAAAATCCCATTGAAAAGATAGGATACGCAATTTACGTAAGGGATCTGCGGTATGGAAAAGTCGCGGCTGAAAAGTGAGCGTTAGACCCTTTTTTTAATGACTCCAAATACCGGAGGTAGCCTAAAACCAGCGTTAGGAGCCTCTAACGCTGGTTTTCACGGCTACCGCCCAACTCTAAATCTAGGCCTTAGGGTTTATTTTATAGGTAAGTATTTAGTTTTAAATAGGAATAATTTAGTTAATAATATTAATATTATTTAGATTTATTTAAATAATAATTAAGTTAGGGGGTGTTAGGGTTAGACATAGGTTTAGGGGGTAATATATTTAATATAGGTGGCGGCGGTGTAGGGGGATTAGATTAGGGGTTAATACATTTAATATAGGTGGCGGCGGTGTAGGGGGATCATATTAGGGGTTAATAAATTTAATATAGGTGATGGCGGTGTAGGGGGTCAGATAAGGGGTAAAACATTTAATGTAGGTGGCGGTGGGGTCCGGGAGCGGTGGTTTGGGGGTTAATACTAGAATAGGTTTATTGCGGTGTGGGCTATGGCGGTTTAGGGGTTAATAATTAGGCTTATTGCGTTGTGGGGGGATGTCGGTCTAGGGGTTAATACATTTATTGTTTGGAGTGAGAGGGGGGGATTGTGGATAGAGGGGTATACGTGTCGGGCTGTTTTTGGGAGGCGTGTTAGACAGTAACGGGAGATTTTAAACTTTAGTTAGTTTTTTTAGGCGGCGGCGGCGGTTTCTAAAGTGCCGTAAGTCACTGGCGACTCCAGAAATTTGTACCTACACTTATTTCTGGACATCGCTAGTTTGTCCGACTTACAGCACTTTAGCAATTGTCGGTGCCGTATATGTGATAGCCCGATGTGCGAGGTGAAACTATGGGCGGCGCAGGTTTTCACGCTTGCGCCGAAACTTGTGCCGTATATCGGATCGCTCCCTATATATTTTATGTTTAACATCTATGCTTCTTACCTGTGATCATCTCTAAAAAGAAACAAAAACAAAGATACACTTATTTATAATATATATATATTTTAACTATAAGCAAATACTATTTTTTTTATCATAATTATATTTTCCACTTTGTTAATATATGTAATATGTATTGCTGCCCTAGGCATAAGTCTAGTTGGAACTTTGTAGATATGTGCTTGCATATATTTTTATATTTAAATACATACTGATATTTACATAAGAACATGTAGTGCAACTATTCCTATACACAGGACAAAAATAAATATTAAAAAAAATTCAATATTCTTCATTAGAAACCTGGTATAAGTCATCATTTAACGGCTTCTAATACTTTCCATTGGACTCGAAAATATTTTTGGCAGCGTGACCCCAGCTATCGATATTGTGGTATAATGCACCATCAGAAGCAGTCGATAAACTAAATTGCTTCCGACATTTATCGGTTTGCGACCTCGTGCAAACCTAATTATGGCTCAATGGAAACAAGCCCTTATTTAGGTTCAATTTGAACTAATTTTAAATTACAAATTCCACTAAAAGGTAACATACAGGGGTCTGAATTTGTTGGTAAAGGCAATGTCCCTGATTCTATAAAATTTACTGGCATGCAATGAATCAATTTACTAAAAAAGGGGTTGAACCGGGAGTCCTGAGAAGTGCTGAATGAAGTTCTCTGGAATGGAGAATCATTGTATTATTGTTTAGCAATATCTAGTTAGGCCCCATTAGTGAGATAACAGAACACACCCATCTTAGGGCCAGATTACAAGTGGAGCTTTTTTTGAGCTCATCAGGTTTCACTCGTATTACAAGTTGAAAGTAAAGAGTTTTCACTTGCGCACTAACCCAATGCGTGTGAAAATTCGAACTTCGAAAATCACACACGTTAACATATTCCCACAATGAAGTCAATGGAGCAAAATTTGCACACTAACCCGAAATAAAAATAATATTTCACATAGAAGAATATGTTCTATTTATCAAAAAAATACATATTTCTACATATATCGACATATTCTACATCAGGGGTGGGCAAGATGTGGATCGCGGTCTACCAGTGGAACACAAGTGAATTTTGAGGTGACCGTTTGTAAGATTTCAAAAGTCTGCACAATAACAAAAAGATTTCTCACACATCTACTACGTCTAGGCTCTTCACTCAGAATCTAGAATTCTAGATAAAATCTAGATTCTGAGTGAAGAGCCTTGCCACCGTAAATGTGGGAGAAATCTTTCTCTTATGCAGACTTTTGAAATCAGCTATGACTCTGAGTCTATGAAGGCAATATGGGCACTGTACTTCAGCATGCGAGACGCGGCTATAGCTGAACTCGCTGCCCCAGTTTTGTTTTCAGGACCTGCCCCCTATTCAACCTGACATGGTGTCCAGCCATTAAAATTACTTTGTAGAATGAGTCTCAAGCCGTCTTAATTTTGAGACTACTTATCATACGCAGGCGCTGTACACAGATAAGGTTGCTTGACGGTTCCAGCATGACGTAAAGAGAGAGCTCTCGCAGTAAGCAAAGACTGAGCGCGGCTGTATTTGTTAAAAAGCGAGGCTGATTTTTAAAGCTGTAATATTTGTGTCAAAAATACAATTTTCAGCCAGCAGGTCCTATCTGTGTCAAAAATGTAATTTTGAGCCAGCAGGTCCTATTTGTGTCAAAAATACAATTTGCAGCCAGCAGGTCCTATTTGTGGAAAAAATACAATTTGCAGCCAGCAGGTCCTATTTGTGGAAAAAATACAATTTGCAGCCAGCAGGTCCTATTTGTAGCAAAAATACAAATTTCAGCCAGAAAGATTATAGTTATACAGTTTAAAGTGTTGCTGTTTCTTTGCATCTTTGGATTACTATTTGAGGGTTTTAGTAGTACCCTGCAACAGCTTTGCACCCAGTTACACAGTGTATGCTGGAATATTCTTTGTGTTTTTTTAATAAATACATTATTGTAATTATCAAGACCTGTGTTTTTTTTTTAGTTAGTTAATAAAATTAGAGGTAGCCCTTGCCTTACAAAAGTCTGCCCACCCCTGTTCTACATATACTGTATATAATGTTGTTTGGTAAAATATATATCTATACCTATAGACGTGATTATATTTAGGTATAGCTATATACATAGAGGAATAACTACTTAAAGATACTTAGAACATATTCTCTTATGTGAAGAACATTGGAATGTAAAATATTTAAAGTCAATACACACTATAATATTTTATTAAATATGAATATTTCATACATTTGCTTTTACATGTTTTACTCTACTTTACTGCAAAGGGCTCCAATGTACTTTTATATATAAATGTCTATATATGTGTACATATGTATTTATGTGTTTATGTCTGTAAATAAATATATACACATATAAATACATAAATACATATGTACACACATATACACTGAGTCTATGACGGCAGTATGGGCACTGTACTTCAGCATGCGGTCAAGCGATCATGTTTGCTTTCAACTTGTAATATGAGCAATAAACCCGACGCTCGCCACTAAACCCTTTTCAATTGCGCGCCACTCTTAAACTGGCCCATAATAGGTGAGGCCTAGAATGTGGCCTACTGAAGGTATGGACGAACATGCTTGTGATCAGGCAGGCAAGGTTGGTAACAGTTGAGACAACAGCAGTACCAGGCAAGATTCAATAAAATGGTCAGGCAGGCAAAAAGTTAGCAACTTAACTGGTGGCACAGTATCAAGGAAGGTAGATCCAATAGAGCAGTTTTTCTCTACGCCAGTCCTCATGTACACCTAACAGGTCAAATTTTCATGACATTATCTAGAGCACAGGTAAAATAATAAGCTGATCTGGAACCACGGTTACTAGCCTGCTCTCACCCATCAGCTGATTATTTCACCTTTGCTCTAGTAGGATATCACTAGCTGGTCTGCTAGACCATAGACCACTGCAATAGAGTGGTCAGACAAGCTGAGGTCAACACTATCAAGTAACAGAGTCCAAATTAGAAGTCATGTGTGTGGTCAAGTATATTAAGTCAGCACTAATAGTCAAGAAGTAAAGCACAGCAAGCAAACCCAGGAACAATGAATGATGCAGATTCCAAGAATGATATTCATACAAAAATATTGTAAAAAAATCTGTGTGGCACCAAAAACAAAGACACGCAACAAGCGCCCATGTTCAGCCCACTCACCAAGGCTCATTTTACATTAGAAAATATGTTTGAAATTTTACTTTTGGTACAATTTTAAGGGAATGTGAAGCCTTTTTTACTTTCACGATTCTGATGGAGCATACAATTTAAATAACTTTCCAATTTACTTCGATTATCAAAAATGCTTCATTCTCTTAATATTTTTTGCTGGAAGAGCAGAAATTAACTACTGGGAGCTAGCTGTAAGCCAATGACAAGAAGCATATATGAGCAGCCACCAATCAGCAGCTAGCTCCCAATAGTACATTGTTCCTCCTGTGCCTACCTAGGTATGCTTTTTAACAAAGTAAATTGAAACGTTGTTTTCAAATTGTATGATCTATTAAAATTGCATGTACTTTCATTCAAATTATAATGTGCTTTTTAATATGATTTATCACATACATTTATATATTATACTTTCAATGCAAATTCAAAACTTTCATTGAGAACTATACTTAAATGCATGAAATGTAGGGTATGTCCTTAACAAGATACACAGCTATCAAAGAAAATTTTTAGAAAATCAATTGAAGGCCCTCATAACACTGACAAATCATTCTGGAGAATATTGCCTGTGCAGAGAGCTTTAGAGAATCAAGCCCTATGTTTGCCCCCCTGTCAAATGTTCACTGCTATTCACAGCAAGCCTATTTAAACTGATGGGATGTGCAGCCAATTAGTTGCTGTTCTGTTTACCCCATAGGTAGGGTTGCCTGGTGTCCAGTATTCAACCAGACAGTCCAGTATTTTAGCAGGATGTACAGTAAAATATCCACAACAATACTAGACACTTAAAAGTTATGGTAAACTCTCACATTTATAAAAACAGATACAGAATGTTAGTGATATTAAAAAGTCAATTTTACTGTGAGCTAAAGGTTTAAATTGTTGTCCAATCAGCAGTCTTCCCTTTTGGGATCCTTTTGTTATAGTTAGAGCGCTGATTGGACAACAATTCAAACTTTTTGCTCACAAAAAAAATGTACTTTTGAAGTGGGCGATGGGAGGGCGGCAAATTTGAATCTCATATCTATATTAAAAAGTATATTGTAGCGCAACTTCATTGCAACTGATTAATTAAATTCCATCTAAAATAACACTAACATTCCGGATGTGTTTTTATAAAGGGGAGAGTTTACCATCACTTTAAGTGTCTCTGAGTGTTAGCTAACGGCCTCCTATGTCTCAGCACAATACATATATGGAGCAGAATGAAGTGAGGGCAGTCAAGGGGGTCAGACAAAAAGGTGAAATAATGTATGTGTATGTTACTGGCGCTAGGGGTAAACAAAACTACCCAGGTGTGAGACATCTAAGTGATGGGATCAAGAATGGGGGCTACAGTAGAGCATTTAAGGTGGGTATAGTGTGTCCCTACCTACCATTGAGCCTATTCAGCAACAAATTGTCCAGTATTTTTGTGGAGGACAGCTGGCATCCCTACCCATTGTCTACTCTGAGTGTGCACACATTGCCCTGGATAGCCTTGGATCCTAGACTGTTGATCCAAGACTTATGAACAGAAAAGCAGAGTGCACATTCACACTTATTATCGCAGTTCTGGAAGCAGGCAAGCAAGGGAACCAAATTATCATAAACATTATGCTCTAGACGTTTCAGTAGGTTACTTTACATAATTAGGGTAATATAATTACAATACAGTTAATATGTAATTTAATAATTCCATGGCTCCTGGATACCTACTTGATTAAAGCCCTAAAGAACTATGCATCTGGATTTGTCTTGCATATTACCAACCCCAGAGACTATTATTTTAGAATAAGTCAGATTTAGTACTGGATAGTTTTGTATGTTAGTAGTCTGAAGAAAAAATATAAAAATAAATTATTTCTAAAGGATGTGGCATATCTCATGAAAATAAAAGCTAAGGAATGCTTTATCTACAAAAGCAATGCTTTTTAGATCTCTTTGGTGGATAGGAGATCAATTAATTTCAGCATATGTATATAGTAAAACACTGATAAATAACCATTATAATACTGTTTATAAGACAGCACAATGAAGGTAAAGTCAGGGATATATTGGGTGCTAGGTTTTACAATGTAATGTTGGTGCCTGAAGCACATGTGAATGCCTAAGGTCACAATGAGAGCAGTTAATAAGATCTGGAGCATTGAGTAGATATTGCCCTTGAGTGACAGTTATCTTATCACTGCCTGTCAATCCTTCCCATCAGGATGCTTCGTATTTCAGCAGATGCTGTCTGCAATTATATTTAAGAGAAGCTCATACAATGTGTGTCTGTCTCCTGATTGAGTGGCAGTGATGGAATCTCTTTAATCTCCCATGCTCCTTTGCTTCTGATGGCAGCATCAGATATCATGGGATGAGTTGCTCTGTTATGTGTTTGTTGGTATCAGCATAAAATCCATACGCCAGGGGATATTCCAATTACGGCATGTGGGCTTATCGTTAGTCTGTAATCAGCCTTCACTACTGTGATATGTTGCTGGGTAATATCTATAATGGTATGTCTGTCAAAAAATACTTATTGCAATATTCTCAGTTAATTTTATGGGTTTTCAAGAATGATGTCTCAAAGTTTACCCCAACTCCTTACTGAATATTAAAGTTGTGTTCCCATTTAGAAATTATAAACATATTTCACATTCTTGTATTACTAATTTGTTTAGGAACTTATTGCTGTTGTTTAGGCTCAAGATTAATGTGTCTCACACATTGCTGCATTCATTTCCTGGCTAGTATCTGGGGCCTAGGAGGTGGAAGCATATGGGCGGAGTCAATGTGGTCAGATAGGTACATGGCTTGGCTGTCCCTCGTTTTGCATTTATAAGGAAGAGAGAGCAACAGGAGGGACAGAGGATAGGCAACAAACCAAGACTATCCTGCAAAACACAGGATGGTTAAGAAGTCTGTTTTACCTTTTGCGTTCGTATGTTAATTTCTAAGCCCTTGAAGGCTGCCTCTTATCTCAGTGCATTTACAATATTTCACAGTTAGACACTGATAGTTCATGTGTGACTTATAGATAACATTGTGCTCACTCCCATGAAATTATTTATGAGTCAGCACTGATCAAATGCAAGCCTGTCAAAAGAACTGAGATAATGGGGCAGTCTGCAGAGGCTGATACAGAGGTAAAAATTATATTAATATAACCAAGTTGGTTATGCAAAACTGGGGAATGGGTAATAAAGGGATTATCTATCTATCTTTTTAAAAAAAAAAAAAAAAACAATACAAATTTTCAAGTAGACTGTCCCTATAAGCTTATCCCTAATGTTAAGCGTAATACAGTTTACACTAACCTTAATTTCACCTTTGACACCAAATTAAACTGTAACCATAACCTTCATCTCTTTTACTTATGACACTGAAAATAATCTAGCCAGTGAAATATATTTTTGCTATTATCTGTGAGATTTCAGCAGATGTTAAATTGCTAGCTAGGGGATTTCTACATTGTTATTAAAGTGTTTTTGAAACTGTAGGATTTACCAGTACTACAAATAAAGGGGAATGAAATATGAAGTATAAAATACTTAAAGGGACATAATACTCATATGCTAAATCACTTGAAACTGATGCAGTATAACTGGAAAAAGCTGACAGGAAAATATCACCTGAGCATCTCTATGTAAAAAAGGAAGATATTTTACCTCTCAATCTCCTCAGCTCAGCAGAGTAAGTTCTGTGTAAAGAGTTATACTCAGCTGCAGCCCAGCTTCGGGTAAAAAAAAATAAAAAAAAATGAAGAAATGAACAGCAGCCAATCAGCATCAGCAGTGCTGAGGTCATGAACTCTTTTAATGTGATCTCTTAACTCTCATGAGATTTCATTGTAAACTTCCTTACACTGAATAGAGAAATAACATGAGAGTACACAAGGCTCAACCCTTCGGCTGTCCCGGGACAGACATACTGATATGCGGCTTAGAAGTCCTTTACAATGGGTTGTGGCTACTGAGAAACTTTTGAGGTAAAATATCTTTCTTTTTTACATAGAGATGTTCAGGTGATATTTTCTAGTCAGCTTTTTACAGCTATGCTGCATCACTTTCAAGTGTTTAAACATTTGGGTTTTATGGCCCTTTAATGCTGAAATTTCCTTTACTTGCCTGCAGCATATTCCGCACTGAGCATCAAAGACCTCCCTTGGTAGAACACTATTCTTTTAATGAGGTGACATTTCCACCTCTTAGCCAATACCCATGCGGCCAAGTTGGAATTATGCTGAATGGCTAGCACACTATTAGCTAAAATCACCTCATTGACAAAATAGTGTTCTGCCGTGGAAGACCTGAGATGCTGCAGACAAATAAAGGAACAATCAGCATGAAGTATTTTATACTTCCTGACTGAAAGTCCCCTTTATTTGTAACACTGGTAAATCCTAGTGTTTCAAAAACAATAGGATATACCATAACTTTAAGAGCAGTGAATCTACAAAGTTACAGTTGCATATCTGGGAGTTTATGCCACTACTTAGCCACACATGTATGTGTGATATTATAAAGGAGGTTTTACAACACACTTAGTGCCCCCACACATATCACTCATTTTCTCCTCATCTGTTTTGAAAAAGAAAAAATCCAGTATATCTGATAAACAGTATATGATTCTAAAGTCTGCACATATAAAAGGATAGGGTTTTTTTTTGTCATATGTGCAAGCAGAAGCAATGTAATGTTCAAGATAAACCACTGTAAAATATATTAATAAGCTTTTGTCAACTTGGAAAATAAGATTTTGATGCAGATAAGAATGTATAGTGCCATCTAGTCTCCTATTAATGTCTATTTAAAATATGTTTAATTAATCTGCACGTTATCTACATGTATATTTAAAGGGACATTCCAGTCAAAATTGGAATCCACGTGCATGCACTTCAGTTTTGAATGGAAGCATTTTTGTAATATACATGCATTAGCAAAAATGTTTCTAATAAAAGCTATAAGTATGCACAGTGCACCAGCATTTTATAAACAACACTTACTCAGAGAGCCTACAGTGTTTATACCATCTGGCAATGACTTAAAGTGTCATAAAGCATTTTGAGTTATGTGCATTTTATAAAAGGGTCAAGTGAAGTAAAACAGTGAGTGAAAAAAGTGTAAAAAAAAAAGCTTATAGGTATTGTAATAAAATGTCCAAAAATCTGCAAAAATACTTAAACTTTAGTGTTGCCAAGTGTAGCCTACTCCACCCCCCTTATCAGTGTCCTACTCCAAACCTTGTGTTATCATAACAAAGTGTGCATGTGAGGATAATTACTTCTGCAAGCAAGGGGGGGTTGAGGAAGGACAGCAGGTACTGCTATTGTTTGTTGCCAGGAGGCTTGCTCGTTTCCATGGGGATAATGTCACATGCTTTGTGAAAGCTTTAGTATTATACTGTGCACTACTTTAGTCAGGTGTCATGTAAATCTGCCCCCTACCGTGCATGTGCACAAGTGCATTCTGCAGAACCTATAAGGAAATGCCCAGGGGGGAGCTTGCTGCAAACAAAACTATGCCTGAATTAAAGGGGTTAATCGTGGTTAAAACAGAAACTATTTTGCCAGTAAGCTTTGACTGCATTATATATTTAGAAACATATGTTAGTTCATACTGTTTTATGTCCCTTTAATTTGTTAATTGCTGATATGATACAAGCCCCACTGGTGATCTGAGCAGCTGCAGTATTTCAAATGCTGGTGCACTAAAAATAAAGGGGTTACAATCATACACAAGGAGGTTACAAAAATACAGGAAACTTTAAGGGACCTGGTTCCAGTTTCAAAAGGGACCAAGTGTCATTTCACGAAGGATGGGGCCAACAACATCATTCAGCAGGACATCGCATATGGAGGAATAATACATTCAATTGCTTCACTCCTCCATACTTGAGGAATGACAAACCAAGAGACACATATACCAACCATTCATCTAGTATACATACTAGTAATAGATTCGAAACATTAGTAGATCAGGGAATGAATTATCAACAATATGATAACTGGCACACATGGTGCTAAACCCAAAACACTACAGAATTCCAATACGACATATAATAGACTGAGAGGGTCAAATTCTAATGAGAACAATCATCAACTACATTTTTAGATCTAGCTGTCCTATCGACAGCAAGATTTTGAAATTTAGCAGATATAGATGACTCCACAAAATGGAATTTATGAGTCACGCCAGGAAAACGAAGAAGGGGAAGCAGGGATGTATAGGGGGGAGAAAAATCCAGCAACTTAAATACAAAAAGAATGAGATTGAGAGGAATAACGCTAACATCTTTAACCTTTCAAGTACAATACTAGGGGATAGCGATATGAAACGCCTAGCAAAGGGTCTAAACTTCACCCCTAAAAAGGCTCCAGACAAATTTCAAACTTATATATAGATATTCAGAAATATGTCCGTAACCTTACCTTGAAAAGGTATTTCATTAAAAGCGTACCTATAGCTAGCTTTTCAACATCAGTCAAGCTAAATGGTTTGGATTACCAAACATTGGGAGTATTAAACCATTTGGATAGTAACTCTGAAATCTCAGATAGACCCTTATCAGAACAAGGGATGATAGATGATTTACTTGACTTAAGCATTCATGATCAGGAAAATGTCATAGAGCATAGTGATTTTAAAAGGAAGTCTAGCTTTAATACTTATTCAGCCCAGGGAGAGTACATCACTACTTTTTATAAATTAGTTTGCAGTGATCTAACTAAACTTTGGGAGAAAAAGGACAAAACTTGGTTTAATAAATATAATGACAACCTTACCCTTGATGAAAGGAGGACACTTAAAGCTCTTCAAAATAATAGGGACATTGTCATTAGGGCGGCTGATAAGGGAGGTGGGGTAGTCATACAGGATAGAGGTGACTGACTACCTGAAGAAAGCTTACAATATTTTAAACAATATTAGTACATACAAAAAGCTAAACTTTGATCCCACCATGAAATTCAAAAAGGAATTAAATACAATCCTGAAAGATGCAAAAAATGACATTTTAAATAATGATGAATTTCAATTTCTTACAGAAACCCATCCAACTGTACCAACATTGTATCACTTGCCCAAAGTGCACAAGACTCTAGTTTACCACCGGACAGGCCCATTATTTCGGGCATAGGTTCTCTGACTAATAATCTTTCTGTTTACATAGATTATTATTTACAGCCTGGGGTTAAGTCCACTAAGGCTTACCTTAGGGATACGATACATTCCATTAACATATTTGAGGGTATAGACTGGCAAGACGATTTCATATGGATTACATGTGACGTATCGTCACTTTATACATGTATTCCTCATGAATCATTGATTAAGGCGATACGACAAACACTTAAAAACGGCCAACTACCTCCGCCACATCTGGAATTTATCCTAGTAGGTATTAGCTTTATTTTTAATCATAATAATTTTATTTTTGAGAAACAGTTCTACAAGCAAATACAGGGAACAGCAATGGGGACTACTTTTGCCCCATCGTATGCTAACCTTTACATGCATAGTTTTGAGAAAAAATATATTTGGGCAGGCACTTTCGCTATATCGATGATGTGGTCATCATTTGGAAGGGAACAGAAATTACAAATGGGGACTTTATTAATCATATCAATCAGAATGACTATAATCTCAAATTTGTTTCTAAGATTGATAAAAAACAAGTTGAGTTTCTCGACCTGGTGCTTTTTGTTGATGAAAATAATAAGGTAGCAGTTAAAAACTATCGGAAACCTAATGATAAAAATGGTTTCCTCAGTGCCCAAAGTGGTCATCTTTTGTCATGTTCTCAATAGCTTGTTGCTTATTGTCTATTTCCCAACTGCCACTACTGTGCCTTTAACAGATTTTCCACTTACGTTCTCCACTATAAATGCAACCTCCCATCTCTATACGTTGCTTGATATTGTTGCTTATACTCCTATTGTGCTTCAACCTCCACTCCCCATCACTGTTACCTCTAACTGCTACTCCCATCTAGCTCCGATCAGCTGTTCACTCTCTCTTGCTCCGTGCTGCGGTGACGTCACACGACAACTTGTCGGCTAAAGCGCTGCCGCTCAGAACTGCCTTGCTCTCTAGTTTGTGCCATTGAAATTTCTCCTCCTAACCGCATTTACAGGACTACGTTCAGGTACTCTCAAAGCCTCTAGCTTATTATCTACTATAATTTACCGTTCCTATGTATGTTGCTCCTGTCAGATTCTGATGTCATTATAGATATATGTTTTAAGTACTACTCTCTTAGCTAGCACTGATTCTCTCTATCTAAGCTCTGTTTAAACACTTAAACTCCTCTTGGTATATTGACAAGGTCTTTCTGCTGCATATTTATTAATACTCACAGGTGGCAGCCATAGAAACATCTTGCTCTTGATTTACCATCTAGTAAATGCTGAGATTATACCTGGGTTTTCACTTTGCTTTATGGAGTAATTGATGTTTCAATCCAGTTTAATCCCTGCAACAAGAAACATATATTTCAATTTCAGCAGTTGTGGTTCATAAACTTTATTGCTTATCTTTACAGAGTAAACTCTGATTCTCCCGTCTTTCTAGGTGGAAAACCATAATCCCCCTGGGACAGTACCAACGTATTAAGAGGAACTGCACCAGGGAAGTCGATTATTGTTATTTATTATTATTGTTTAAAAGCCAGATTCATAGAAAAGGGCTATGATAAAATAATTATACAATCAGCCAAAGATAGGGTTAAAAACATAAACAGGAAAACACTTCTCAAACCCAAAGAGAAAAGGGAACTCACTCTGACATCTAACCACAAAGTCAGATTCACTACCACTTAAAATCAATGTTTTACAGATATTTAGAATAGGTTAAAGAAACATTGGGGAGTTTTGAAAGCGGATCCTAGGAGATGCACTGCTTGACAGACCGTTAGTGACTTTTAAGAAGAATAAAGATCTTAAAAATATATTAGCCCCCACCAAATTCTGTGACCCACAACAAAACATCACTACAATAACTCATTGGTTAGAACAAAAGCCAGGCACATATAAATGTGGGGTAACAAGGTGTGGAATGTGTAAATATGTTGATAGAGGTAACATCTTCTCAAATTCTGGGAGATCTAAAGTCTTTAATATGAAATATAAATGCAACTGCAGTACAACTTATGTTGTATATCTTCTTAGCTGTAGCTGCAATTTGATCTATATCAGTAGAACAAAGAGAAACATCTGTACTAGACTCAATGAGCATGTAAATTATATAAAAATAGGATAGAAAACACATAGCGTCCCTGAGCATTTTAGAACTCATCATCATTCAGATCCCAAGGGGTCCATTTATTAATGTGTGGACGGACATGATCCGATATAGCACATCAATAAATGCAGACAGCATACGCTTTCGGCATTTATCATTGCACCAGCAGTTCTTTTGAACTGTTGGTGCAATACCACACCTGCAGATTTGCGGCCAATCGACCGCTAGCAGGGGGTGTCAATCAGAGGTGGCGGACGAGTTAAGGAGCAGCGGTCTTAGGACCACTACTTCTTTACTTCTGCTTCAGCCGGAACTGAAGAGGAGTGGGTCAGAGGCAGCATCCTATGCTTCATAAATAGACCCCCAAGAGTCTAAAAATTAAAGTTATAGACTGGATACCCCCAAACAGATACCCTAATAGACTACTTACCCTTCGACGCAGGGAGTCTTTTTGGATATATAAATTAGATTCAATGCATCCCCTTTGATTAAATATCAAATTAGACTTACAAGCTTATATGTAACGAACACTTATAAATTTTGGAATCAATCATTATTTTTATTCTATTTTATGTAGGGACTTTAATTTAATTTATTTAATTTTATTGTATTTTAAGTAGTAAATCATATATTTTGAAGACTTGTGTTACATATCTTTTTAGTAATGTTGTTTTTCCATACAATATTTGCTCACAATAGGCACCTTTCAGACACATTAGATGTTCTAGTAACTATGTAGCATTTGACTCAAAGGGTGTTTTTAAAATTATTAGAGCGATTGTAAATACACTAATGTGTTGGTATATATTAGTGGTGTTTCCATTCTCACTAATATACGTTATCATGCTATGTTTTAATTTTATCATATGGGTATTTATTTTTTATTATATGTTTTTTACTGTTAAAAACTTACCTGTTTGTGTATAAATATATGTGTAACACCTTAGAGTTGTGTCTCTACAGGCCATTGGTGGCTATGTTGAAGCATGTTTCCTATTCCCTCTTTAAAAAGGCAAGTTACAGCTGCCAGAGAATTCACTCTTGAGAAAGTCTGAGCGTCCTCAGACGAAACGTGTAGAGTTTCTAGTTTTAACGTTATACATCTGGAGGCATTCACTACATCTGGCTCCAGACTATTTTACTATACAGCTGATGTGGAGAAGACGGTCGTTAGAGACTTCCACTCATTCTTAGGTCCGGAGTACATTCCATCTTCATACTGCATTGGTTATTCTATTGTTTTTAACTGTTTGATTTCTTGTAAGTTTCCATTTGTGTATGCGTACTTACGTCCTATTACATTTTTTTACACTTGAGTCGGGCTGCGCCTGTCTTTCTTGTCTCATTCCAGTGCATCCTTGTTTCTGATGGTATTGGAAAATACCCATCCACATCACGGGCTGCAGACGGCTGTATGGAAGGATTCCTGTGAGGCTCAGAGCTCCTGTAACACTATACGGAGGAAAATATCCGAACACAGACATCCTTTCCATCTCCCATTGTGGACAACTGGCTTTTTTTTCATGTTTTCACTTTATAACTCTTGGATTGCCAGCGCCAAATACCGGTACTTTTGTTTGCACTAAATTTATCTAGCTATGCTTCACCTGCACGTGCAGAGAAACTTTTTAAAACTAAGGGCCAGATTTAGCAAGCACAAGGAGAATTCTCTATGCAATTATCCTATGGTTTCTCCTGATCTCTCTTTTAGAGAAGTGCATCTGTTCTCTCAAATGTATCAACAAATTGGGGTTTTTTTTTGTTTTGTTTTTTTTCACTTCTCCATAGGAGAGCTAAGCAGATATAATGATACATTTCTCCATAAAACAGTGTTAAAGGGACATAAAAGTTTCATGATTCATTTAGAGCATGCAATTTTACACATCTTTCCAATTTACTTCTATTATCTAATTTGCTTCATTCTCTTGGTACTATTTGTTGAAGAAACCTAGCTAGGTAGACTCAGGAGCAGAAAGGCACTACTGGGAGCTAGCTGCTTGTTGGTGACTGCAGAAATATTATGCCTCGTCATTGGCTCACCAATGTGCTCAGCTATCTCCCAGTAATGCCTTGCTGTTCTGTCAACAAAGAATATCAGAGAATTAAGCAAATTTGCTGCTGAGACAAGTCAATGTTACAAATCTCTTTGAACTCTGCAAGTTACAATTTTTTAACATTACTCTAATGAGTTTAATAATTAAATACGTACCATGACGATTTACTTTGGTACTTAACACATATTCGCCTAGATTACAAGTTTTTGTCGGTAAGGCTGTGCAGGGCTAACAAGCCTTTTATTCTTACTGCTCACTTAAGCCAACGCTAGTATTACAGGTTTTCTTCAAGCCGGCGTTAGCCTCAGAAAAGTGAGCGTTGAGCAAAATTTGGCTCCACATCTCACTGTAATACCAGCGTTGCTAACGGTAGCGGTAAGATGGCAAAACGTGGTCATGCACGATTTCCCCATAGGAAACAATGGGGCTGAGCTGGCTGAAAAAAAACCTAACACCTGCAAAAAAGCAGCGTTCAGCTCCTAACACAGCCCCATTGTTTCCTAAGGGGAAATTAATTTTATGTCTGCACCTAACACCCTAACATGAACCCCGAGTCTAAACACCCCTAATCTTACACTTATTAACCCCTAATCTGCTGCCCCTGCTATCGATGACACCTACATTATATTATTAACCCCTAATCTGCTGCTCCGGACACCGCCGCCACATACATTATACTTATGAACCCCTAATCTACTGCCCCCAACATCGCCGACACCTACATTATAGTTATTAACCCCTAATCTGCCCCCTCCAACGTCGCCGCAACTATATTAAATTTATTAACCCCTAATCTGCCACCGCCAACGTCGCTGCCACTATAATAAATTCATTAACCCCTAAACCTAAGTCTAACCCTAACACCCCCCTAACTTAAATATAATTTAAATACATCTAAATAAATTTTCTACAAATAAATAAAATATTCCTATTTAAAACTAAATACTTACCTATAAAATAAACCCTAAGCTAGCTACAATATAACTAATAGTTACATTGTAGCTAGCTTAGGATTTATATTTATTTTACAGACAACATTGTATTTATTTTAACTAGGTACAATAGTTATTAAATAGTTATTAACTATTTAATAACTTCCTAGTTAAAATAAATACAAATTTACCTGTAAAATAAACCCTAGCCTAAGTTACAATAACACCTAACACTACACTATAATTAAACTAATTACCTAAACTACCTACAATTAAATTAAATAAACTAAATTATGGGAAAAAAAACACTAAATTACAGATTATAAAAAAAGAATTACAAGAATTTTAAACTAATTACACCTAATCTAATCTCCCTAATAAAATAAAAAAAGCCCCCCAAAATAATAAAATTCCATACGCTATACTAAATTGCAAATAGCCCTTAAAAGGGCCTTTTGCAGGGCATTGCCCCAAAGTAATCAGCTCTTTCACCTTTAAAAAATTATACATTACACCCCCAACATTAAAACCCACCACCCACACACCCAACCCTACTCTAAAACCCACCCAATCCCCCCTTAAAAAAACCTAACACTACCCCCTTGAAGATCACCCTACCTTGAGACGTCTTCACCCAGCCGGGCACAAGTGGTACTCCAGAGGGTCTGAAGTCTTCATCCTATCCGGCCAGAAGAGGACCTCCAGACCGGCAGAAGTCTTCATCTAGGCGTCATCTTCTATGTTGATCCTTCCGGAGCGGAGCGGGTCCATCTTCAAGACATCCGACGAGGAGCATCCTCTTCATCCGACGGCCGACGACTGAATGACTGGTCCTTTAAGTGATGTCAACTAAGATGGCATCCCTTGAATTCCGATTGGCTGATAGAATCCTATCAGCCAGTCGGAATTAAGGTAGGAAAAATCCTATTGGCGGATGCAATCAGCCAATAGGATTGACCTTGCATTCTATTGACTGATTGGAACAGCCAATAGAATGCGATCTCAATCCTATTGGCTGATTGGATCAGCCAATCAGATTGAACTTCAATCCTATTGGCTGATTGCATCCCATTAAAAAGATAGGATACGCAATTGATGCAAGGGGATTTGCGGTAAGCTAAAATCGCGGAAAAAAAGTAAGCGGTAGACCCTCTCCTGCCTGACTCGTAATACCAGCGGGCATTAAAAAGCAGCATTGGGACCCCTCAACGCTGCTTTTTAAGGCTAACACAAGCCTCGTAATCTAGCCGATAGTTTGTTTCTGTGAAGATCTGAAAAAAAACTAAAATCTACAAACCATTTTTTTATTTGTAATCTCTTTTTCCTGTTATATCATACACAGAATGTATGTATAACAAATTAATATGGTGACTATTCAGATGAGATGGAATGTTTGAGAAATTGAAGCCAAACATCCCTTTAAATTTTTTTGAATATCAGACTTTTAGAGTGGAAATCGGCTAAGATTAGTTGGAAACCTGCAACTTTCCAGCTTGGTTCCTTTAGAGACAGATACAGATTTTATTATTTGGTGGTAACCTCCTGTTTCTTACAAGCAAGCATTCCCTCTGTTTAGATGCAGATTTACACACTCCCACACCTTGCCATGACCCACAGAGAAAATAAATGAGAGGTGACATTCCAGTGCATAAAAAGACCTCCACCCACTTCCTGATTTATTAATTTATCTACAAAATGTTGGATGAGCTGGGACTTCTTGGAAGCAAAAAACATGTTTTTGTATTTGATGTGTGATAGGGACGGCATTGTGTTATGTTTAATGTGTTCTCACTAGGATCTAAGCATGTGTTGACGCATGATGAGTTATCCTTTGTGTTTATTGATATCAACAATCAATCCATTTTGCCAGAAGTCACACCAATTACTGCATGCAGCTTACCAACAAAATCTCTATGTAGCAATCACCCCCCCAGCCTCATTATTGCTCTGGTATGACAGTTATTAATGTCTCCTGCAGCTCTCTGCAATCCTTTTACCAAACCTCATAATCAATCAGCTCTTTCTAATGTTAAAAGGGACAGTTTACTTGATTTTTTTTATTGTTTAAAAGGATAGATAACACCTTTACTACCCAGTCCCCAGCTTTAGACAACCAACATTGTTATATTAATATACTTTATAAACCTCTAAGATGACCTGTTTCTAATGCCCTGCTGGAAACTCCTTATCTCAGTGTTTTTTGTTTTAGCTTTTTACAATCTTGTATTATGGCCAGATAGTGCTAGTTCAAGTGTGCCATATAGATAACAGTTTAATATGTTCACAAGAACCAGCACTATGAATAATAAAGGGATTTTCTATCTTTCTAAATATTAACAATTTTTAAGTAGAGTGTATCTATAAAGGGTCAGTAGAGTCAAGAGTCAACTTTAGTGTTACAGATAGAGTGTGCGATTTTAAACACCTTTCCAATTTACTTCTATTAATAAATTTGCTTTGTTTTTTTCAGTTTTCTTTGCTAAAGTGCAAACCTATGTAGCACTCAATGGCAGCAGTTTATAGCAATGCATTGATATACATTATTGCAAACTCTACTGCCAGAGTGAAATAAACTATTTAGCCTTTTTAGATTCAACAAAGGATACCTATAGAATAAAGCAAATTTGATAACAGAAGTAAATGGGAAAGTTGTTTAAATTTGTAAGTTTTATTGGAATTATAAATATTTAATGTTGACCTTAATGTCCTTTTTAAGTTGATCTGTGGAGAATTCAGTTTAGATCTTGGCCATTACTAAATGCATTCATTTCTATAATATTTTGGTATTGACATAATGGATCCCAAAAGCAATAAAATTATTTCACTTTTATTAATATGTTCACCCAATGCTGCTCTAAAGCTTAAACGTGTTTGTACCAATTAACCTCTACTCCATGTTACCACCCACAGAATCAATCTGATCCCCCACATACAATCTGCCAGCAAATCTGTCTGACTGTTCTTCCCAAGATTGATCATTACTTTTGATCTCAATTGTACTAAATTGTTTTAAAGTACTAATTTTGAACGGTTTGGGTACACAGTTAATCTGTGCACTTATTCTTTAGTGTTGCTTTACTGAGAATGATACTTTAAAGGGACATTAAACACTAAATAAATGCTAGATCGAATGATGCATTAAAAGAAAATATTATTAACATGAAGATCTATTTTTTTAAATTTTCATTAGCTGTTTAAACAGTGACAAAGTAAGTGTAAAGTTTTAGGGGCCGATTTATCAACCCTCTGTCCGACATGATCCGATCAGCGGATCATGTCCAACAGACATCGCTGAATGCAGAGAGCAATACAGGTTATGGAGCAGCGGTCTTTAGATCGCTGCTTCATAACTGGTGTTTCTGGCGAGCCTGAAGGATCACTAGAAACATGGGCCTTCAAGCTCCATACAGAGCTTGATAAATAGGTCCCTTAGGCCTAGATTTGGAGTTCGGCGGTAGCCGTCAAAACCAGCGTTAGAGGCTCCTAACGCTGGTTTTGGCCGCCCGCTGGTATTTGGAGTCAGTGATTAAAGGGTCTAACGCTCACTTTTCAGCCGCAACTTTTCCATACCGCAGATCCCCCTACGCCATTTGCGTAGCCTATCTTTTCAATGGGATCTTTCTAACGCCGGTATTTAGAGTCGTTTCTGAAGTGAGCGTTAGAGCTCTAACGACAAAATTCCAGCCGCCTGAAAATAGCAGGAGTTAAGAGCTTTCTGGCTAACGCCGGTTTATAAAGCTCTTAACTACTGTACCCTAAAGTACACTAACACCCATAAACTACCTATGTACCCCTAAACCGAGGTCCCCCCACATCGCCGCCACTCTATTTAAATTTTTAACCCCTAATCTGCCGACCGCCACCTACGTTATACTTATGTACCCCTAATCTGCTGCCCCTAACCCCGCCGACCCCTATATTATATTTCTTAACCCCTAACTTGCCCCCCACAACGTCGCCGCAAGCTACTTAAAATAATTAACCCCTAATCTTCCGACCGCAAAACGCCGCCACCTACGTTATCCCTATGTACCCCTAATCTGCTACCCCTAACATCGCCGACCCCTATATTATATTTATTAACCCCTAATCTGCCCCCCTCAACGTCGCCGACACCTGCCTACACTTATTAACCCCTAATCTGCCGAGCGGACCTGAGCGCTACTATAATAAAGTTATGAACCCCTAATCCGCCTCACTAACCCTATCATAAATAGTATTAACCCCTAATCTGCCCTCCCTAACATCGCCGACACCTAACTTCAATTATTAACCCCTAATCTGCCGACCGGAGCTCACCGCTATTCTAATAAATGTATTAACCCCTAAAGCTAAGTCTAACCCTAACACTAACACCCCCCTAAGTTAAATATAATTTTTATCTAACGAAATAAATTAACTCTTATTAAATAAATGATTCCTATTTAAAGCTAAATACTTACCTGTAAAATACATCCTAATATAGCTACAATATAAATTATAATTATATTATAGCTATTTTAGGATTAATATTTATTTTACAGCTAACCCTAAACCTAACACTACCCTATCAATAAAATAATTAAATAAACTACCTACAATTACCTACAATTAACCTAACACTACACTATCAATAAATTAATTAAATACAATTCCTACAAATAAATACAATTAAATAAACTAGCTAAAGTACAAAAAATAAAAAAGATCTAAGTTACAGAAAATAAAAAAATATTTAATAACATAATAAAAATATTACAACAATTTTAAACTAATTACACCTACTCTAAGCCCTCTAATAAAATAACAAAGCCCCCCAAAATAAAAAATTCCCTACCCTATTCTAAATTAAAAAAGTTACAAGCTCTTTTACCTTACCAGCCCTGAACAGGGCCCTTTGCGGGGCATGCCCCAAGAATTTCAGCTCTTTTGCCTGTAAAAGAATAAATACAATACCCACCCCCCAACATTACAACCCACCACCCACATACCCCTAATCTAACCCAAACCCCCCTTAAATAAACCTAACACTAAGCCCCTGAAGATCTTCCTACCTTGTCTTCACCATACCAGGTTCACCGATCCGTCCTGAAGAGCTCCTCCGATGTCCTGATCCAAGCCCAAGCGGGGGCTGAAGAGGTCCATGATCCGGTCAAAGTCTTCATCCAAGCGGGGCAGAAGAGGATCTTCCATCCGATTGAAGTCATCATCCAGGCGGCATCTTCTATGGTCTTCCATCCGGAGCGAAGCGGCAGGATCCTGAAGACCTCCAGCGCGGAACATCCATCCGGACCGACGACTGAACGACGAATGACTGTTCCTTTAAGGGACGTCATCCAAGATGGCGTCCCTCGAATTCGGAACAGATCCCTCGAATGATCGGAACAGCCAATAGAATGCGAGCTCAATCTGATTGGCTGATTGGATCAGCCAATCGGATTGAACTTGATTCTGATTGGCTGATTCCATCAGCCAATCAGAAAATTCATACCTTAATTCCGATTGGCTGATAGAATCCTATCAGCCAATCGGAATTCGAGGGACGCCATCTTGGATGACGTCCCTTAAAGGAACAGTCATTCGTCGTTCAGTCGTCGGTCCGGATGGATGTTCCGCGCTGGAGGTCTTCAGGATCCTGCCGCTTCGCTCCGGATGGAAGACCATAGAAGATGCCGCCTGGATGATGACTTCAATCGGATGGAAGATCCTCTTCTGCCCCGCTTGGATGAAGACTTTGACCGGATCATGGACCTCTTCAGCCCCCGCTTGGGCTTGGATCAGGACATCGGAGGAGCTCTTCAGGACGGATCGGTGAACCTGCTATGGTGAAGACAAGGTAGGAAGATCTTCAGGGGCTTAGTGTTAGGTTTATTTAAGGGGGGTTTGGGTTAGATTAGGGGTATGTGGGTGGTGGGTTGTAATGTTGGGGGGGGGGTATTGTATTTATTCTTTTACAGGCAAAAGAGCTGAAATTCTTGGGGCATGCCCCGCAAAGGGCCCTGTTCAGGGCTGGTAAGGTAAAAGAGCTTGTAACTTTTTTAATTTAGAATAGGGTAGGGAATTTTTTATTTTGGGGGGCTTTGTTATTTTATTAGGGGGCTTAGAGTAGGTGTAATTAGTTTAAAATTGTTGTAATATTTTTATTATGTTTGTAAATATTTTTTTATTTTCTGTAACTTAGATCTTTTTTATTTTTTGTACTTTAGCTAGTTTATTTAATTGTATTTATTTGTAGCAATTGTGTTTAATTTATTTATTGATAGTGTAGTGTTAGGTTAATTGTAGGTAATTGTAGGTAGTTTATTTAATTAATTTATTGATAGTGTAGTGTTAGGTTTAATTGTAACTTAGGTTAGGATTTATTTTACAGGTAATTTTGTAATTATTTTAACTAGGTAACTATTAAATAGTTCTTAACTATTTAATAGCTATTGTACCTGGTTAAAATAATTACAAAGTTACCTGTAAAATAAATATTAATCCTAAAATAGCTATAATATAATTATAATTTATATTGTAGCTATATTAGGATGTATTTTACAGGTAAGTATTTAGCTTTAAATAGGAATCATTTATTTAATAAGAGTTAATTTATTTCGTTAGATAAAAATTATATTTAACTTAGGGGGGTGTTAGTGTTAGGGTTAGACTTAGCTTTAGGGGTTAATACATTTATTAGAATAGCGGTGAGCTCCGGTCGGCAGATTAGGGGTTAATAATTGAAGTTAGGTGTCGGCGATGTTAGGGAGGGCAGATTAGGGGTTAATACTATTTATGATAGGGTTAGTGAGGCGGATTAGGGGTTCATAACTTTATTATAGTAGCGCTCAGGTCCGCTCGGCGGATTAGGGGTTAATAAGTGTAGGCAGGTGTCGGCGACGTTGAGGGGGGCAGATTAGGGGTTAATAAATATAATATAGGGGTCGGCGATGTTAGGGCAGCAGATTAGGGGTACATAGGGATAACGTAGGTTGCGGCGGTTTACGGAGCGTCAGATTAGGGGTTTAAAAAAATATGCAGGGGTCAGCGATAGCGGGGGCGGCAGATTAGGGGTTAATAAGTGTAAGGTTAGGGGTGTTTAGACTCGGGGTACATGTTAGAGTGTTAGGTGCAGACGTAGGAAGTGTTTCCCCATAGGAAACAATGGGGCTGCGTTAGGAGCTGAACGCTGCTTTTTTGCAGGTGTTAGGTTTTTTTTCAGCTCAAACAGCCCCATTGTTTCCTATGGGAGAATCGTGCACGAGCACGTTTTTGAGGCCGGCCGCGTCCGTAAGCAACTCTGGTATCGAGAGTTGCATTTGCGGTAAAAATGCTCTACGCTCCTTTTTTGGAGCCTAACGCAGCATTTGTTTGAACTCTCGATACCAGAGTTAATTTTATGGTGCGGCCAGAAAAAAGCCCGCGGAGCGTTAACAGCCCTTTTACCGCCGAACTCCAAATCTAGGCCTAAGTGTCTATATAACAATGGGAGCTGCCATGTTGTAACTTAAAATCTAGTCAATAGAAGGAGGAGCTAATATGTACCTGAATACAATAATGATTTAAATTCCTCAACAATTTAAATTTACCATAATAATGACATTAATTATCATACATATACAATTATAAGTATAACAAATTGTCCCAAAATATGTACAACAATTTTGTATAAAGATTCGCTTCCACGATGTGGGGTGAGTCTTCTTTTAGACCAAAAGTAGCTGTGTGTTGGCAGCCTCCTCCTCACCAATAGGTCCAGGTAAACTATAAAAAATAAAACAGAACAGAGGGGCATCTCATGTGTGGTATCATCAAGCTTGTGCAAAACCACAGTATATTAAGAGCCAAATGGGTACTCACATGTTCATGTAGCACACCAATGTGCTTGTAGGAACAGGCTGCAGATTTAACAGGTGTGGCAGCTCACCCACAGTGGAAATTACTCGTCTACTGCAGTGAGAAGATGAAGCACAAAAACAATCACCAATTGTGCAGATCACTCAGTGTATAATTTGTATTTACTTTATAAAGATGCCAAATGGGTACTCACATGCTAAATTAGCACACCTAGAAACAAGCTGGTAAATTGAAATGAGGTGTGTCAGCTCACCACAAGGAGACTTTTCCTCAATGTGTAGTATCCAAGTGAGGCAATGTCTTGATGGTCAGGCTCCCAAAAAAAACAAACATTAAAGCAGGCAAAGATAGGTGTAGCCACTCATAAAAAAGTTTCATAAAAAATACTATTTATTGTAAAAACAGATTAAAACCAATGTATAAAAGAGTGGACTAGGGCTATTCTAATCTTCCCCTAGAAATGCAACGCGTTTCTCGGCATAACAAGCCGTTTCCTCAGGCATATTATTCACCTTACTGTTGTCCCTGCATATATATATATATATATATATATATATATATATATATATGTATTTATGAATAAATAGAACATATTCAGCTATGTGAAGAACTTTGTAATGTGAAATATTAATATTTACTTTTGGGTGAGTGCACTTGATAAAATGCGGTCAGGTTTGCACAACTTGTTGGGTGTTTTTCCACTTTTCATGCTCCATTGAAGTCTATGGGGAATACGTTTACAAGGTTGCGATATTCTAACTTCGGCTTTTTGCACATGTCATCGTTAAAAGTAAAAAGTGTTTGCTCGCACGTTAACTTGTAATACACGCAGTAACCCAACACGCACAAAAAGCTTACTTCTAGTGGAGTTAGCACACCAGCGGAAGGGATAAATAACGCTCCACTTGTAAACTAGCCCTCAATTGGCTGATTTGAATTTTAGGATTAATGGCCATTCCTATTGGCTGATTTTTAACAATAAACCAATAGGATGAAAATAATTGCTAGAACAGAGCTTTAAAAGCATCAGAATCAAAACTCATATTGGTCACCAGGATAAGGACAATGCACAGCACTGGATTTTGGACGACACCAGATTAAAATGCTTGACACTGACAGCTGGTTAGATAGTAAGTAGAATTTTTTTGGGAGGGTCTATTGAAAGGTATATTAAACCCACTTTTTTCATGATTTAGAAAGAGCATGCAGTTTTAGACAACTTTCCAATTTACTTATATTATCTCATTTGCTTCATTCTCTTGGTGCGTTAACCTCTATAATGTACAAAAGCTAAGTCCTGACTTGACGTGCTTGTGCACATATCCCCCCATAGACATTAATAGAGAAAAAGTGTTAGAAAAAAACACCTGCGATTGCGGAATGGCGATCACAATAACCCATTCCCTATTGATGTCTATGGAGAAATCTAACACCCTAACATAAAGCCCTAGTCTAAATACCCCTAATCCACGGCCTCACGACATTGCCAACACTAAATAAAGCTAATAACCCCTAATCTACTGCCCACCCGCATCACTAACACCTGAATACAACTATTAACCCCTAATCCGCCACCCCCCACATTGGAAATACAAAACTAAACCTATTTATCCCTAAACTGCCAAACACCCACATCGCGACTACCTAAATTAAACTATTAACCCCTAAACCTACTAGTGATGTCGCGAATTGTTTGCCGGCGAATAGTTCCCGGCGAACATAGCTTGTTCGCGTTCACCGCTGCGGGCGAACATATGTGATGTTCGAACCGCCCCCTATTCGTCATCATTGAGTAAACTTTGACCCTGTATCTCACAGTCTGCAGACACATTCCAGCCAATCAGCAGCAGACACTCCCTCCCAGATCCTGGACAGCAGCCATTTTAGATTCATTCGGAAGCTGCATTGTTAGCGAGAGGAGGGACAGTGTAACTGCTGGTGATTTTATAGGGAAATTGATAGCTAGGCTAGTGTATTCAGTGTCCACTACAGTTCTGAAGGACTCATCTGATCTTTGCTTTAAGGACAGCACCCCAAAAAGCCCTTTTTAGGGCTAGAACATCATTTTTTTTCCTGTGTAATCTAATTGCAGTTGATTGTCTGCCAAGCCACTTGCCCAGTGCCACCACTCATATCTGGTGTAACAGTAGTGTAAATAATTAAAAAAAAAAAAAACATTTTTGACTGTGAAACATCAGTCTGCTAGTGTAATCTAATTGCAGTTGCCTGTCTGCCAGCGTGTGTGCCAGGCCCACTTGCCCAGTGCCACCACTCAAATCTGGTGTAACAGTAGTGTAACTAATTTTTTAAAAAAAGTTTTTTTGACTGTGAAACATCAGTCTGCTAGTGTAATCTAATTGCAGTTGCCTGCCTGCTAGCGTGTGTGCCAGGCCCACTTGCCCAGTGCCACCACTCATATCTGGTGTAACAGTAGTGTAAATAATTAAAAAAAAAAAACTTTTTTGACTGTGAAACATCAGTCTGCTAGTGTAATCTAATCGCAGATGCCTGCCTGCCTGCCAGCGTGTGTGCCAGGCCCACTTGCTCGGTGCCACCACTCATATCTGGTGTAACAGTAGTGTAACTAATTTAAAAAAAAAATTTTTTGACTGTGAAACATCAGTCTGCTAGTGTAATCTAATTGCAGTTGCCTGCCTGCTAGCGTGTGTGCCAGGCCCACTTGCCCAGTGCCACCACTCATATCTGGTGTAACAGTAGTGTAAATAATTAAAAAAAAAAAACTTTTTTGACTGTGAAACATCAGTCTGCTAGTGTAATCTAATTGCAGTTGCCTGCCTGCCAGCGTGTGTGCCAGGCCCACTTGCCCGGTGCCACCACTCATATCTGGTGTAACAATAGTGTAAATAATTAAAAAAAAAAAAAACTTTTTTGACTGTGAAACATCAGTCTGCTAGTGTAATCTAATTGCAGTTGCCTGCCTGCCAGCATGTGTGCAAGGCCCACTTGCCCGGTGCCACCATTCATATCTGGTGTAACAGTAGTGTAACTAATTTAAAAAAACAAAACTTTTTTGACTGTGAAACATCAGTCTGCTAGTGTAATCTAATTGCAGTTGCCTGCCTGCCTGCCTGCCTGCCAGCGTGTGTGCCAGGCCCACTTGGCCAGTGCCACCACTCATATCTGGTGTAACCGTAGTGTAAATAATTTTTTTTAAAAACATTTTTTGACTGTGAAACATCAGTCTGCTAGTGTAATCTAATTGCAGTTGCCTGCCTGCTAGCGTGTGTGCCAGGCCCACTTGCCCAGTGCCATCAATCATATCTGGTGTAACAGTAGTGTAAATAATTAAAAAAAATATATTTTGACTGTGAAACATCAGTTTGCTTGTGTAATCTAATTGCAGTTGCCTGCCTGCCAGCGTGTGTGCCAGGCTCACAGCGTATACTGTGCCCACTTGCCCACTGCCACCACTCATATCTTGCTTAATAGTAGTGTAAGTGTACATTTCAAAAAATAAAAACTTTTTGTACTGTCAAACATCAGTCTGCTTTTTTGTGTCAGGCTCACAGCGTATACTGTGCCCACTTGCCCAGTGCCACCACTCATATCTTGTTTAATAGTAGTGTAAGTGTACATTTAAAAAAATAAAAACTTTTTGGACTGTGAAACATCAGTCTGCTTTTTTGTGTCAGACTCACAGCCTATACTGTGCCCACTTACCCAGTGCCACCACTCATATCTTGTTTAATAGTAGTGTAAGTGTACATTTAAAAAAAATAAAAAAATTTGGACTGTGAAACATCAGTCTGCTTTTTTGTGTCAGGCTCACAGCGTATACTTTGGCCACTTGCCCAGTGCCACCACTCATATCTTGTTTAATAGTAGTGTAAGTGTATATTTAAAAAAAATTACAGGCAGAGGCAGACCACCCCGCAGGTGCCATCGTGGTCATGATGCTGTGATTCCCTTTGGCCCTAGAATAATGCCCAGTGTTCAGAGGCCATGTCCCATGAACTCGAAAAGTTCTGAGGAGGACATAGTTGACTTTTTAACACAGGACACCCAATCTTCTATAGCTTCCGCTCCAAACCTTGACGCACCATCCTCCTCCAGCTTATCTTCGGGCACCTCTCAAGTTACCACTCGCCCACCTGCCGCCACCACCAATACTAGCACCACAGCCGCTTCACTTGATCTGTCAGAGGAGTTATTTACACATCAGTTGGAAGAAATGAGTGATGCGCAACCATCATTGACAGAGGATGTAGATAACAGTGATATGTCTCAGTCAGGCAGCATTACAGACATGGACGTACGGTGTGATGAGGATGATGTTGTACCCGCTGCTGCTTCCTTTGTTGATTTGTCAGATAGAAGTGAAGCGGTTGATGATGACGATGCGTCCGTGGATGTCACGTGGGTGCCCGCTAGAAGAGAAGAAGAAGAGGGGGAAAGTTCAGATGGGGAGACAGAGAGGAGGAGACGAGTTGGAAGCAGGGGGAGGTCATCGCAAGGAGCTAGTGGCACAGTCAGACAGCATGCATCGGCACCCGGGGTCAGCCAGACAGCACGCCAATCAACGCATGCTGTTGCCACCACCAGAATGCCGTCATTGCAGAGCTCAGCAGTGTGGCATTTTTTTTGTGTGTCTGCCTCTGACAACAGGGATGCCACTTGCAACCTGTGCCAAATGAAACTGAGTCGTGGGAAGTCCAACACCCACTTAGGTACAACTGCTTTGCGAAGGCACATGATCGCACATCACAAACACCTATGGGATCAAGACATGAGTAGAAGCAGCACACAAAGTGAAAGCCGCCCTCCTCCTCCAGCATCTTCAGCCACGTCAACCACTGCTGTCCTCCTTGCCCCCTCTCAACCATCCGCCACTCCGTCTCTCTTCCGGAGCAGTTCCTGCTCATCTGCCCACAGTCAGGTGTCTGTCAAGGACATGCTTGAGCATAAGAAGCCAATGTCACAAAGTCACCCCCTTGCCCGGCATCTGACAGCTGGCTTGTCTGAACTCTTAGCCCGCCAGCTTTTACCATACAAGCTGGTGGAGTCTGAGGCGTTCAAAAAAATTTGTAGCTATTGGGACACCGCAGTGGAAGGTACCCGGCCGAAATTTCTTTGCACAAAAGGCAATCCCCAACCTGTACTCTATTGTGCGAAAGGAAGTAATGGCATGTCTGGCACACAGTGTTGACACAAGGGTCCATATGACCACTGATAGCTGGTTTGCAAAGCATGGTCAGGGCAGGTATATCACCTACACTGCACATTGGGTAAACCTGCTGACGGCTGCCAAGCATGGAATGCGTGGCTCTGCAGAGGAGGAGTTGGTGACACTGCCACGACTTGCAGGCAGGCCTGCTGCCACCTCCTCTACTCCTCCTACTCCATCCTCTTCCATAACCTCCTCGGCTGAGTCCTCATCCACTGCTGCGTCTTGCTCCACATCAACGGCACCCCCCCAGCTCCGCAGGTACTATTCCACATCCCGGATACGGCAGTGTCACGCATTATTGGGGTTGACTTGCCTGAAAGCAGAGAGTCACACCGGACCAGCACTCCTGTCCGCCCTGAACACACAGTTGGATCAGTGGCTGACTTCGCACCAACTGGAGATCGGCAAAGTGGTTTCTGACAACGGAAGTAATTTGGTGGTGGCATTGAAATTGGGCAAGCTGACACATGTGCCGTGCGTGTGTGCCAGGCCCACTTGCCCAGTGCCACCACTCATATCTGGTGTAACAGTAGTGTAAATAATTAAAAAAAAAAAACTTTTTTGACTGTGAAACATCAGTCTGCTAGTGTAATCTAATCGCAGATGCCTGCCTGCCAGCGTGTGTGCCAGGCCCACTTGCTCGGTGCCACCACTCATATCTGGTGTAACAGTAGTGTAACTAATTTAAAAAAAAAATTTTTTTGACTGTGAAACATCAGTCTGCTAGTGTAATCTAATTGCAGTTGCCTGCCTGCTAGCGTGTGTGCCAGGCCCACTTGCCCAGTGCCACCACTCATATCTGGTGTAACAGTAGTGTAAATAATTAAAAAAAAAAAAAAACTTTTTTGACTGTGAAACATCAGTCTGCTAGTGTAATCTAATTGCAGTCGCCTGCCTACCAGCGTGTGTGCCAGGCCCACTTGCCCGGTGCCACCACTCATATCTGGTGTAACAATAGTGTAAATAATTAAAAAAAAAAAAAAACTTTTTTGACTGTGAAACATCAGTCTGCTAGTGTAATCTAATTGCAGTTGCCTGCCTGCTAGCGTGTGTGCCAGGCCCACTTGCCCAGTGCCACCACTCATATCTGGTGTAACAGTAGTGTAAATAATTAAAAAAAAAAAAACTTTTTTGACTGTGAAACATCAGTCTGCTAGTGTAATCTAATTGCAGTCGCCTGCCTGCCAGCGTGTGTGCCAGGCCCACTTGCCCGGTGCCACCACTCATATCTGGTGTAACAATAGTGTAAATAATTAAAAAAAACAAAAAACTTTTTTGACTGTGAAACATCAGTCTGCTAGTGTAATCTAATTGCAGTTGCCTGCCTGCCAGCATGTGTGCCAGGCCCACTTGCCCGGTGCCACCATTCATATCTGGTGTAACAGTAGTGTAACTAATTTAAAAAAACAAAACTTTTTTGACTGTGAAACATCAGTCTGCTAGTGTAATCTAATTGCAGTTGCCTGCCTGCTAGCGTGTGTGCCAGGCCCACTTGCCCAGTGCCACCACTCATATCTGGTGTAACAGTAGTGTAAATAATAAAAAAAAAAAAAAACTTTTTTGACTGTGAAACATCAGTCTTCTAGTGTAATCTAAATGCAGTTGCCTGCCAGCGTGTGTGCCAGGCCCACTTGCCCAGTGCCACCACTCATATCTGGTGTAACCGTAGTGTAAATAATTTTTTCTAAAAAATTTTTTTGACTGTGAAACATCAGTCTGCTAGTGTAATCTAATTGCAGTTGCCTGCCTGCTAGCGTGTGTGCCAGGCCCACTTGCCCAGTGCCATCAATCATATCTGGTGTAACAGTAGTGTAAATAATTAAAAAAAAAATATTTTGACTGTGAAACATCAGTTTGCTTGTGTAATCTAATTGCAGTTGCCTGCCTGCCAGCGTGTGTGCCAGGCTCACAGCGTATACTGTGCCCACTTGCCCACTGCCACCACTCATATCTTGCTTAATAGTAGTGTAAGTGTACATTTCAAAAAATAAAAACTTTTTGTACTGTCAAACATCAGTCTGCTTTTTTGTGTCAGGCTCACAGCGTATACTGTGCCCACTTGCCCAGTGCCACCACTCATATCTTGTTTAATAGTAGTGTAAGTGTACATTTAAAAAAATAAAAACTTTTTGGACTGTGAAACATCAGTCTGCTTTTTTGTGTCAGGCTCACAGCCTATACTGTGCCCACTTACCCAGTGCCACCACTCATATCTTGTTTAATAGTAGTGTAAGTGTACATTTAAAAAAAATAAAAAAATTTGGACTGTGAAACATCAGTCTGCTTTTTTTGTGTCAGGCTCACAGCGTATTCTTTGGCCACTTGCCCAGTGCCACCACTCATATCTTGTTTAATAGTAGTGTAAGTGTATATTTAAAAAAAATTACAGGCAGAGGCAGACCACCCCGCAGGTGCCATCGTGGTCATGATGCTGTGATTCCCTTTGGCCCTAGAATAATGCCCAGTGTTCAGAGGCCATGTCCCATGAACTCGAAAAGTTCTGAGGAGGACATAGTTGACTTTTTAACACAGGACACCCAATCTTCTATAGCTTCCACTCCAAACCTTGACGCACCATCCTCCTCCAGCTTATCTTCAGGCACCTCTCAAGTTACCACTCGCCCACCTGCCGCCACCACCAATACTAGCACCACAGCCGCTTCACTTGATCTGTCAGAGGAGTTATTTACACATCAGTTGGAAGAAATGAGTGATGCGCAACCATCATTGACAGAGGATGTAGATAACAGTGATATGTCTCAGTCAGGCAGCATTACAGACATGGACGTATGGTGTGATGAGGATGATGTTGTACCCGCTGCTGCTTCCTTTGTTGATTTGTCAGATAGAAGTGAAGCGGTTGATGATGACGATGCGTCCGTGGATGTCACGTGGGTGCCCGCTAGAAGAGAAGAAGAAGAGGGGGAAAGTTCAGATGGGGAGACAGAGAGGAGGAGACGAGTTGGAAGCAGGGGGAGGTCATCGCAAGGAGCTAGTGGCACAGTCAGACAGCATGCATCGGCACCCGGGGTCAGCCAGACAGCACGCCAATCAACGCATGCTGTTGCCACCACCAGAATGCCGTCATTGCAGAGCTCAGCAGTGTGGCATTTTTTTTGTGTGTCTGCCTCTGACAACAGGGATGCCACTTGCAACCTGTGCCAAATGAAACTGAGTCGTGGGAAGTCCAACACCCACCTAGGTACAACTGCTTTGCGAAGGCACATGATCGCACATCACAAACACCTATGGGATCAAGACATGAGTAGAAGCAGCACACAAAGTGAAAGCCGCCCTCCTCCTCCAGCATCTTCAGCCACATCAACCACTGCTGTCCTCCTTGCCCCCTCTCAACCATCCGCCACTCCGTCTCTTTTCCGGAGCAGTTCCTGCTCATCTGCCCACAGTCAGGTGTCTGTCAAGGACATGCTTGAGCATAAGAAGCCAATGTCACAAAGTCACCCCCTTGCCCGGCATCTGACAGCTGGCTTGTCTGAACTCTTAGCCCGCCAGCTTTTACCATACAAGCTGGTGGAGTCTGAGGCGTTCAAAGACATTTGTAGCTATTGGGACACTGCAGTGGAAGGTACCCGGCCGAAATTTCTTTGCACAAAAGGCAATCCCCAACCTGTACTCTATTGTGCGAAAGGAAGTAATGGCATGTCTGGCACACAGTGTTGACACAAGGGTCCATATGACCACTGATAGCTGGTTTGCAAAGCATGGTCAGGGCAGGTATATCACCTACACTGCGCATTGGGTAAACCTGCTGACGGCTGCCAAGCATGGAATGCGTGGCTCTGCAGAGGAGGAGTTGGTGACACTGCCACGACTTGCAGGCAGGCCTGCTGCCACCTCCTCTACTCCTCCTACTCCATCCTCTTCCATAACCTCCTCGGCTGAGTCCTCATCCGCTGCTGCGTCTTGCTCCACATCAACGGCACCCCCCCAGCTCCGCAGGTACTATTCCACATCCCGGATACGGCAGTGTCACGCATTATTGGGGTTGACTTGCCTGAAAGCAGTGAGTCACACTGGACCAGCACTCCTGTCCGCCCTGAACACACAGTTAGATCAGTGGCTGACTTCGCACCAACTGGAGATCGGCAAAGTGGTTTCTGACAACGGAAGTAATTTGGTGGTGGCATTGAAATTGGGCAAGCTGACACATGTGCCGTGCATGGCATATGTGTGTAATCTGATTGTACAACGCTTTGTGCATAAGTACCCAGGCTTACAGGACGTCCTGAAGCAGGCCAGGAAGGTGTGTGGCCATTTGAGGCGTTCCTACACGGCCATGGCTCACTTTTCCGATATCCAGCGGCGAAACAACATGCCAGTGAGTCGCTTGATTTGCGACAGCCCGACACGTTGGAATTCAACACTCCTAATGTTCGACCGCCTGCTCCAACATGAAAAATCCATTAACAAGTATTTGTATGATCGGGGTGCTAGGACAGCCTCTGCGGAGCTGGGAATTTTTTTGCCACGTTACTGGGCACTCATGCGCAATGCCTGTATGTTCATGCATCCTTTTGGGGAGGTGACAAACCTAGTCAGTCGCACCGAAGGCACCATCAGCGACATCATACCATTTGTTTTCTTCCTGGAGCGTGCCCTGCGAAGAGTGCTGGATCTGGCCGTAGATGAGCGTGAAGAGGAAGAGTTGTGGTCACCATCACCACCAGAAACAGCCTTATCAGCATCGTTTGCTGGACCAGCGGCAACGCTGGAAGAGGATTGTGAGGAAGAGGAGTCAGAGGAGGAATGTGGCTTTGAGGAGGAGGAGGAAGACCAACCACAACAGGAATCCCAGGGTGCTCATTGTCACCTATCTGGTACCCGTGGTGTTGTACATGGCTGGGGGGAAGAAGATACCTTCAGTGACATCACTGAGGACGATGAACAGGACATGAGTAGCTCGGCATCCAACCTTGTGCAAATGGGGTCTTTCATGCTGTTGTGCCTGTTGAGGGACCCTCGTATAAAAAAGCTGAAGGAGAACGACCTGTACTGGGTGTCCACGCTACTAGACCCCCGGTATAAGCATAAAGTGCCAGAAATGTTCCCAAACACAAGTCGGAAAGGATGCAGCATTTCCAAAATAAATTAAAAAGTACGCTTTACACAGCGTATAAGGGTGATGTCACAGCACAACGTGAATCTAACAGGGGAAGAGCTGAAAGTTATCCTCCAACTCCCACGACCACGCCGGCAAGGACAGGACGCTTTACAGACATGTTGTTGATGGAGGACATGCAGAGCTTTTTAACTCCTATGCATCAACACAGCCCTTCGGGGTCCACCCTCAGAGAACGACTCGACCGACAGGTAGCAGACTACCTCGCCTTAACTGCAGATCTCGACACTCTAAGGAGCGATGAACCCCTTGACTACTGGGTGTGCAGGCTTTACCTGTGGCCTGAGCTATCCCAATTTGCAATCGAACTTCTGGCCTGCCCCGCTTCAAGTGTCCTGTCAGAAAGGACCTTCAGTGCAGCAGGAGGTATTGTCACTGAGAAGAGAAGTCGCCTAGGTCAAAAAAGTCTAGATTACCTCACCTTTATTAAGATGAATGAGGGATGGATCCCGAAGGGACTGACATTGGGCGATACAATCGAGTAAAAAAGGCCTGATGAGGTGAGCTGCCTTGGGCTAAAAATGGTCCACACGCTGCTGTATTTTATCTTCAAATGCCGGATGACTTGCGTGACTTATCCACCACCAACTAGGGTTCAAGCCGAAATGTTTTGGGGCACTTTCTGCCTGGGAAACAAACATCAGTTTTTCTGGCCGCTGCTACAGCAGCGGCTGCAACAATACCTAATTTTTCAGGCATGTGTACATGCCAAATTTTTCTGGCCTCTGGTACTGCACTGTGGCTTCAAAACCAAAACCAAAAAAAAGACACTTAACAGGGATTAAACTGATAGGAATAGTACTACTTAACACACCACTCCTATCTGGTGGCACATTAGATTGCACGCGCAGTGCCCCAAATTTGAAGTAGGAGGACCAACCAAACATCTTTTTCCATCTCCCGGTTCCTAAAATCCATGCCATATACACATCCCCTGATAGGGGACACCGCAGTGGAAGGTACCCGGCTGAAATTTCTATTCACAAAAGGCAATCCCCAACATGTACTCAATTGTGCAAAAGGAAGTAACCTTACCATGGGTCCCAGCCCGCACGTCTTGTAATTCTCTGTCTGGAAAATTATCTATCTATCAAATCTATCTATTTATCTATCAAATCTATCTATCTATCGTATCTATCAAATGTATCTATTGCATCTATTGATCTATCTATCTAATCTATGTAACTATCTATCTATCAAATCTATCTATCTTGTGGCCGGACCGACCAAGCATCTTTTTCCATCTCCCGGTTCCTAAAATCCATGCCATATACACATCCCCTGATAGGGGACACCGCAGTGGAAGGTACCCGGCCGAAATTTCTTTGCACAAAAGGCAATCCCCAACCTGTACTCAATTGTGCAAAAGGAAGTAACCTTACCATGGGTTCCAGACCGCACGTCTTGTAATGCTCTGTCTGGGAAATTACCTATCTATCAAATCTATCTATTTATCTATCTATCTATCAAATCTATCAAATGTATCTATTGATCTATCTATCTAATCTATGTATCTATCTATCTATCAAATCTAACTATCTCGTGGCCGGACCGACCAAGAATCTTTTTCCATCTCCCGGGTTCCTAAAATCCATGACATATACACGTCCCCTGATAGGGGACATAACAGGTATTAAACTGATAAGAATAGTACTACTTAACACACCACTCATATCTGGTGGCACAGTATATTGCATGCGCAGTGCCCCAAATTTGAAGTAGGAGGACCGACCAAGCATCTTTTTCCATCTCCCGGTTCCTAAAATCCATGCCATATACACGTCCCCTGGCACCGCAACTGCCACTGGGAACCTTAACATGGGTCCCAGCCCACACGTCTTGTAATTCTCTGTCTGGGAAATTATCTATCAAATCTATCTATTTATCTATCAAATGTATCTATCTATCTATCTATCTATCTATCGAATCTACCAAATGTATCTATTGATCTATCTATCTAATCTATGTATCTATCTATCAAATCTATCTATCTCGTGGCCGGACCGACCAAGAATCTTTTTCCATCTCCCAGTTTCTAAAATCCATACCATGGGTCCCAGACCTCACGTCTTGTAATTCTCTGTCTGGGAAATTATCTATCTATCAAATCTATCTATTTATCTATCAAATCTATCTATCTATCTATCTATCGTATCAATCAAATGTATATTGCATCTATTGATCTATCTATCTAATCTATGTATCTATCTATCAAATCTATTGTGGCCGGACTGTTTTGTGACAGCCACTTGTGCTTCGGCCAAATGTCCATCGGCAAAATGTCCATCGGCTAAAAGTCCGGCCACGATTGCACGCGCAGTGCCCCATATTTGAAGTAGGAGAACCGACCAATCTTCTTTTTCCATCTCCCGGTTCCTAAAATCCATGCCATATACACGTCCCCTGATAGGGGACGTAACAGGGATTAAACTGATCAGAATAGTACTACTTAACACACCACTCATATCTGGTGGCACAGTAGATTGCACGCACAGTGCCCCAAATTTGAGGTAGGAGGACCGACCAAGCATCTTTTTCCATCTCCCGGTTCCTAAAATCCATGTCATATACACATCCCCTGGCGCCGCAACTGCCTCTGGGAACCTTACAATGGGTCCCAGACCGCACGTCTTGTAATTCTCTGTCTGGGAAATTATCTATCTATCAAATCTATCTATTTATCTATCAAATCTATCTATCTATCTATCTATCTATCTATCGTATCTATCAAATGTATATTGCATCTATTGATCTATCTATCTAATCTATGTATCTATCTATCAAATCTATTGTGGCCGGACTGTTTTGTGACAGCCATTTGTGTTTCGGCCAAATGTCCATCGGCAAAATGTCCGTCGGCCAAATGTCCGTCGGCTAAAAGTCCGGCCACGATTGCACGCGCAGTGCCCCATATTTGAAGTAGGAGAACTGACCAATCTTCTTTTTCCATCTCCCGGTTCCTAAAATCCATGCCATATACACGTCCCCTGATAGGGGACGTAACAGGGATTAAACTGATCAGAATAGTACTACTTAACACACCACTCATATCTGGTGGCACAGTAGATTGCACGCACAGTGCCCCAAATTTGAGGTAGGAGGACCGACCAAGCATCTTTTTCCATCTCCCGGTTCCTAAAATCCATGCCATATATACGTCCCCTGGCACCGCAACTGCCTCTGGGAACCTTACCATGGGTCTCAGACCGCACGTCTTGTAATTCTCTGTCTGGGAAATTATCTATCTATCAAATCTATCTATTTATCTATCAAATCTATCTATCTATCTATCTATCTATCTATCTATCTATCTATCTATCTATCTATCGTATCTATCAAATGTATATTGCATCTATTGATCTATCTATCTAATCTATGTATCTATCTATCAAATCTATCTATCGTGGCAGGACTGTTTTGTGACAGCCACTTGTGTTTAGGCCAAATGTCCGTCGGCCAAATGTCTGACGGTCAAATGTCCATCGGCTAAAAGTCCGGCCATGATTGCACGCGCAGTGCCCCAAATTTGAAGTAGGAGGACCGACCAAGCATCTTTTTCCATCTCCCGGTTCCTAAAATCTATGCTATATACACGTCCCCTGATAGGGGGCGTAACAGGGATTAAACTGATCAGAATAGTACTACTTAACACACCACTCATATCTGGTGGCACAGTAGATTGCACGCGCAGTGCCCCAAATTTGAAGTAGGAGGACCGACCAAGCATCTTTTTCCATCTCCCGGTTCCTAAATTCCATGCCATAGACACGTCCCCTGGTGCCGCAACTGCCTCTGGGAACCTTACCATGGGTCTCAGACTGCACGTCTTGTAATTCTCTGTCTGGGAAATTATATATCTATCAAATCTATCTATTTATCTATCAAATCTATCTATCGTATCTATCAAATGTATATTGCATCTATTGATCTATCTATCTAATCTATGTATCTATCTATCAAATCTATCTATCTCGTGGTTGTGCAAATGGACTGTTTGCAGTGCGTTAAACAGGGAGTTTGGTCTGTCACTGTGAAGTGGGCGTAACCTTTACACTACCTGATTGATACAACATCATACCTGATGTTTTAAAGCACGTTATTCCAAACAATTTAGGAATGTTGGGTGATTTATGTCCTTTATGGATTAAAACCAGACTCTGCATCAACTATGTAATTTTATGTGGGAGTTTTGCCATGGATCCCCCTCCGGCATGCCACAGTCCAGGTGTTAGTACCCTTGAAACAACTTTTCCATCACTATTGTGGCCAGAAAGAGTCCCTGTGTTTTAAAATTCGCCTGCCTATTGAAGTCAATGGCGGTTCGCCCGGTTTGCCCGATCCCGAACAGTTGCGGATGTTCGCATTCGCCGTTTGCGAACGGAAAATTTTCAGTTCGCGACATCACTAAACCTAACACCCCCTTAAATTTAAATTAAAGTTACAATTTAATTACCTTAAAATAAATAAAAACTTACCTGTGAAATAAATAAAACCTAACCTTAAGCTATAAATAAGCCTAACACTATTTTAAAAAAATATATATACCTAAAATAAAAAACCTAAATTACAAAATGATAAAACAAAACAAAAAAAACCTAACCTTACAAAAAATAGCAAACTCTAAAATTGCAAAAATAAAAAAACCCTAAGATTACAGAAAATAGTAAGCGAAATTATCCAAAATAAATAAATTAAAACTAATCTAATACCCCTATAAAAACAAAAAAGCCACCCCAAAATAAAAACACCCCCTAATCTAACACTAAACTACCAATAGTCCTTAAGAGAGCCTTTTGTAGGGCATTGTCCTAAGTTTAACATTCTTTTACTTAAAAAATACAAATTACCCCCTAACAGTATAAGCCCCAACCCCTGAAAGACCTAACTATAAAAAAAATACTAAGCTACCCATTGCCCCTAAAAGGTCATTTGTATGGGCATTGTCTTCAAAAGGACAATCAGCTCTTTAGTGCCCATTGGAAAACAAAAAAAACCCTAATCTAAAAAAAAAAAACCCAAGAAAATATTAAAATCAAATGTAAGCAGCTCTCAACCTATTGGCTGATTTGAATATTTCAGCCAATAGAAATGCAAGGTACCCCAATATAAAAAGGGGTACCTTGCATTCAATCTTTAGTGTGCGGCAGACGATTGCATGAAGAGGAGGTTCCACGTCGGATGTCAGCACCGTCCCTGATCCTGCTCCACACCACATCAGCTCTGTGACTCCTGGTTGAAGATGGAAGATGGCTCCGCGACACCGTGATGAAGCCGCCTGGAAGAAGTCCTTCACTGCCGGACTTCAGGAATGGTGAGTACCTATTTCGGGGTTAGTGACAGGTTTTTTTTGGCGTTTTTTTTTTAGATTAGGGCTTTTATTGTTTTTTAATGGGCTGATTGCCCTTTTAAATGGACAGTCAACACCAGAAGTTTTGTTGTTTAAAAAGAAAAATAATCCCTTTATTGCCCTTTCCCCAGTTTTGCATAACCAACACTGTTATAGAAATACACTTTTTACCTCTGTGATTACCTTGTGTCTATGCTTTTGGAAACTGCCCCCTTATTTCAGTTCTTTTGACATACTTGCATTTTATCCAATCAGTGCTCATTCCAGGGTAACGTCACATGCATGAGCTCAATGTTATCTATATGAAACACATGAACTAATGCCCTCTATTGGTCAAAATGCATTCAGATTAGAGGCAGTCTTCAAGGTCTAACAAATTAGCATATGAAGATCCTAGGTTTAGCTTTCAACTAAGAATACCAAGAGAATAAAGCAAAATTGGTGATAAAAGTAAATTAGAAAAATTCCTTATTTAAATCATGAAAGTTTTTTTGGAATTGACTGTCCCTTTAAGGGCAATGCGCATACAAATGTCCCTTTAGAGGCAATGTGTTGCTTAGGTTTTTTTATAGTCAGGTCTTTTTTTAATTTGGGGGGTTTGGTGGGTGGGGGGTTGTACTGTTAGGGGGTAATTTGTATTTTTTTTTTAAGTAAAAGAGCTGTTAAACTTAGGGCAGTGCCTTACAAAAGGCCCTTTTAACGGCTATTGGTAGTTTAGTGTTAGAATAGGGTTTTTTTTATTTTAAGGTGGATTTTTTGTTATAAAAAAAAGGGGTATAAGATTAGGTTTAATTTTTTATTTTGGATTATTTGGTTTATTATTATCTGTAATCTTAGATTTGTTTTGTATGTTTCATAATTTTAGAGTTTGTTATTTTTTGTAAGGTTAGGTTTTTTGGGTTTTTTCGTAGTGTTAGAATTTTTTAATTTTGTAATTTAGGTTTTTTATTTTTGGTATAATTTTTTTTAAAATAGTAATGTTAGGTTTATTTATAGTTTAAGCTTAGATTTTATTTATTTCACAGGTAAGTTTTTATTTATTTTAAGGTAGTTATATTGTAACTTTAATTTAAAGTTAGGGGGTGTTAGGTTTAAGGGTTAATAGTTTAATTTAGTTTGTCGCAATGTGGGGGGGTCAGCAGTTTAGGGATAATAGCTTCATTTAGTTTGTCGTGATGTGGGAGGCCAGGGGTTTAGGGGTTAATAGGTTTATTTAGGGAGTCAAAATGTGGGGGTGGTCTGGGGTTTAGAGGTTAATAGGTTTACTTAGTGTTGGAAATGTGGTTGGGCAATGGATTAGGGGTAAATAGGGTTATTATAGTATTTATGATACGAGGGGTGGCGGTTTAGGGTTTAATAGATAGTTTATGGGTGTTAGTGTACTTTGTAACATTTTTGTTATGAGTTTTGTGAAACATTATTGTTTTGCAAAATCCATAACTACTGGTCTTTAATTGCGGAATGGATCGTTGCGGTATAAGCTATAACGCTAGAGGAATAGCCGTACCGCAAAACTTGTAATACAGGTGAGCTGAACATTCCACACTCAAAGGCCATTTTTTGAATGTGGATTGGATTGTTGCGGTATAGGCTAAAACGCTAGCGGAACAGCCGTACAGTGCGCCATGTAATACGGGTGAGCTGTCTATTCCGCACACAAATGTTTCAGCGGTATAGCCGTACTGCACAACTTGTAATCTCCCTTTATAGATTGTTGCAGAAAACAATACATTGTTGCATTTTTCAGACCTCTGAAAGCTGTTCTGTAGGCACACTATGTGAACCAGTTTGCTTTAAATCATGATATAAACGTTCCTCATCTGCTTGTTGGCAAACTCCAGTTTGTAAGCAAAAAAGTTGGTTGTGCACACTTGAAAAGTATTTGGTGTTTTATGCTGCTGATTCTTCATCGGAGCACCCAGCAGCAATAATTACATATAACTGAGGCAAGGGAGCTCTTTCACATATTTTTAAACCATTTTGATAAAATAACAAAATACAAACGTTCGTGGTTTACAATCAAAGGTACAAGAATGTTCATTTTGAGCAAATATTTAAGCTTTTACTTGATATATTTACATTAAAGTGCAATGCACGTCCATTCACATGAATTACATGATGTGTATTATGTTGCATATCTTTTTGAATAAATATTATATCCATCCATACATGACTTAAAACATATGGATGTGAAATGTTAGCAAATATGTCACTTCTTTTTGAATGTAGCTGACAAATGTACTCTTGCACAACAGCTTCTATGTGAGGCTGAACAATATCTATGTTCTACAGCAGAGAGGACGACGGTGCTTTGTGTAGCAATTCACTGCTTTTTTCTTTAGCATCCACAGGGGTTCAATGCTGTATTCAATAACTATCAGAATATTAGAGGTACCCAGTAAAATAAAAACCGTGTGTTTGTGTTTTATCTGTCTGATGTTTTTTTCACTTCCAGCTACAGATATGTCCCAAATCTATAAAGCTAAAGCATTTGTCACTTCTGATGAAATCACCAAGAATAGCGATAATAGAAAGATTTTATAGCTGTTCCCACATCTGACTAGCTTTATTACTACACATTTTCACCCACTCCCATCAGCTGCATTGAAAATCCCTGTACATTCTCTGCCCACACATGCTCTCTGTTTTATGCCTTATATCTTAGTGGCTGCTGGTGACTAACTGTCATTTGCATTGCTCTGTTACAGCTTGTGCAGACAAAGAGATTCACTAGCAGTGTGTGATGCTCTATTAACATTCTGTCTTTCTTTCTTTCTTTCTTTCTTTCAATCTCTTTCTCTCTCTCTCTATCTTTCGTTCTTTTTTTCTTAGGGGCCGATTTATCAAGTGTCTGGCGGACATGATCCGCTGTAGCGAATCATGTCCGCCAGACATTGATAAATGCCGACAGCATTTCTGGTGAACTGCTTGTGCAATGCCGCCCCCTACAGATTTGAGGTCAAACAGACGCTAGCAGGGCGTGTCAGTCAACCCGATTGTATGAGATTGAGCGGATTGATGTCCGCCACCTCAGAGGAGGCGTATGAGTTAAGGAGCAGCGGTCTTAAGATCGCGGCTTCTTAACTCCTGTTTCCAGCGAGTCTGAAGGCTAGCACGGAAACAGAGGTATACAGCGCCATTTGGGCCGTGATAAATCGGCCCCTTATTAAAAAATGTACCTACATTTGTAGAGGCTTAATAAATAAAATGATAAAAAAGCTGTCTTCTTTTAAATAACTATTTAACAGTATACTATTATATATAACACACCATATCCACATGTACAATATACTCCAAATCTCCCAGTTCATGTAGGTTTATTATTTATGTAGAAGTTTCACTGTTGTGCTGTATACACAGGTAAATTGTTGCCTTTCAGTATTGTCTAAAGGGATCGCTCACACCTTCGCTGCACATGGCGATACTGCTTTTAACAGTGAAGTGTAATAAAACCCGTCTTGGTGAGAATGCCTTCCAACAGTGACCACAATTTTTTTAGCAAGCCTTCAGGAAGGATTGAGGTCTAATAGCATGGTCTTGACGCTCGCGTTCAGGGTAAATAGCGGTCATTAAGGAATTATTAGCTACTGAGTCTCCAAAGGGCTTCTGCTCTTGAACTTTTCTTTTTGTTCTAAAGAAAATAAATACTAAATAGTGCAGCAGATGAATATTCTAAAAAACTAACTTTTCGGAATATTCATTTAAAACGAAATTTTCGCTGCTGCACATGTCTAGTAATCTTATACTCACTTGTTTACTAAAACTACATTAAACAAATGCTGCATTTGTGTAAAAAAATTGTTTGTCCCACACTCCCTAAGGAGTCCAAAAAACAGCAAGTTAAGTAATCTGTAAATGCTGCAACTCAACGGTTTTAGGTAATTTTCAGCATTTTATTAATCTTGGTTACAGATTTTGCTTTCTGGACATAATAGGGAGAGTGGGAGAAAGCACAATTTTTACACAAAAATTAAAGTGTGAAAGCTATGGAAGTAAGGTCACAATACAGCTTATACACCATCACATTTAAGGGACAGTAGAAAAAAATCTTTCATGATTCAGTTTTAAACATCTTTCCAATTTACTTTTCTTGGAAACCTTTATCTAAAAGCATAGCTAGGTAGGCTCGAGAGAAGCAGTGTACTACTTGGAGATACATCATTGGCTCACCTGATGAGTTCAGCTAACCCCCTGTAGTGCTGCTCCTTCAACAAAGGATACAAAAAGAATGAACCAAATTTGATATTTGTAATAAATTGGAAAAGTTGTTTAAAATGATATGCTCTGTCTGAATCGAGATGTCTGTTAACTCAAGGTTAAACTGGCCCTATATTTTGCTAGATCTACAGTAAGCATAAATTATATGTTTTCCATTATTCCTAATGCAAAATACAATATAACTTGACTACACTGCTATTCTGAAGCTTTCCTTTTTTCATTGAAGTTTAAAAAGGAATTACAGATGTTTATCAATAAAGGGTACAGTGGAATAGAATGTCACTGCTATGCATTACAGCACTCTGGTGTACAAAAGGTTATTCATATATTTGCATACATACCAGACATGTGCATTCATTTTCTGACAAATGTACATTTGTACCAATACTGATAATGTTTCCTTTAAATTAATTTTTAAAGATGCGTTATTGAAATATTAAATATAAACTAAAAATATTATTAAAAATTATTTGAAATTATTATACACACTGTATGTATGTGTATATATATATATATATATATATATATATATATTTTTTTTATATATAATATATATATATATATATATATATATATATATAAAAAAAGTTGAATGAAGAGGATGCACTCACTGGATTTATAAAATGTATCAACAATTTATTTTGTGACGTTTCGAGGTATTCACCCCTTTCTCAGACTACAAACAGTGAATAATTAAACATTATAAAGGCATACAAGAAGCCCCTCCCCCAAGTGTTCCACCAATGGCAAGTTAAACAATTAACATACTCAACTATACAGGTGATCAACTGAATCCAATAAAAAATAAAAGAACAATAGCAATCCTAACACTTGCTATTCAATTCAATAAGCAGGAACTAAAACCCAATCGGCTAGATTACAAGTTTTGCGTTAGAAGCTGTGGGGTGTTAACGAGCAGTTTATGCTCACCGCTCACTTACCTGCAGCGCTGGTATTACGTGTTTTTACAAACCCGGTGTTCACCAGAAAAAAGTAAGCGTAGAGCAAAATTTTGCTCCACATCTCACCTCAATACCAGCGCTGCTTATGTTAGCGGTGAGCTGGTAAAATGTGCTCTTGCACGATTTCCCCATAGGAATCAATGGAAAAAAAACCTAACCCCTGCATAAAAGCAGCGTTTAGCTTCTAACGCAGCCCCATTGATTCCTATGGGTAAATAAAAGTTATGTCTACACCTAACACCCTAACATGAACCCCGAGTCTAAACACCCCTAATCTTACACTTATTAACCCCTAATCTGCCGTCCCCCGACATTGCCGACACCTACATTATATTATTAACCCCTAATCTGCCGCTCTGGACACCGCTGCCACCTACATTATACTTATGAACCCCTAATCTGCTGCCCCCAACATCGCCGACACCTACATTATATTTATTAACCCCTAATCTGCCACCCCAATATCGCCGCAACCTAACTACATTTATTAACCCCTAATCTGCCGCCCCCAATGTCACCACCACTATAATAAAGTTATTAACCCCTAAACCCAAGTCTAACCCTAACCCCCCCTAACTTAAATATAATTTAAATAAATCTAAATAAACTTACTACAATTAACTAAATAATTCATATTTAAAACTAAATACTTACCTATAAAATAAACCCTAAGATAGCTACAATATAACTAATAGTTACATTGTATCTAGCTTAGGGTTTATTTTTATTTTACAGGCAACTTTGTATTTATTTTAACTAGGTACAATAGTTATTAAATTGTTATTAACTATTTAATAACTACCTAGTTAAAATAAAGACAAATTTACCTGTAAAATAAAACCTAACCTAAGTTACAATTAAACCTAACTCTACACTACAATTAAATTAATTACCTAAATTAAATACAATTAATTACAATTAAAAAAAATTTAATAAGAAAAAAACACTAAATTACAGAAAATAATAAAGAAATTACAAGATTTTTAAACTAATTACAACTAATCTAATCCGCCTAACAAAATAAAAAAGCCCCCCCAAAATACAAAAAGCCCTACCCTACACTAAATTACAAATAGCCCTTAAAAGGGCCTTTTGCGGGGCATTGCCCCAAAGTAATCAGCTCTTTTACCTGAAAAAAATTACAATTCCCCCCCAACATTAAAACCCACCACCCACACACCCAATCCCCCCTTAAAAAAAAACTAACACTAACCCCCTGAAGATCACCTTACAGGGAGACGTCTTCACCCAACCGGTCCAAAATCCTCAACGAAGCCGGGAGAAGTCTTCATCCAAGCCGGGCAAAGTGGTCTAACTATTATACTAAAATTACATTAAACTACAAATTAAATTAACTATATTATATATTTAAAAAACTAACCCTACTCAAGTTATTTAAATCTACAATAAAGAATTACTAAGTTACAAAAAAAAAATAAACACTAAATTACACAAAATAAAAAATAAATTATCAAATATTTAAACTAAGCCTAAACTAAACTGCCAATAGCCCTTAAAAGGGCCTTTTGTGGGGCATTGTCCCAAATAAATCAGCTCTTTTACCTGTAAATAAAAATACAAATATCTAAAAAACGTAAGCTCCCCATTGCCCTGAAAAGGGCATTTTGATGGGCATTGCCCTTAAAAGGGCATTTAGCTCTTTTTTCGCACAAAGTCCCACCTAATAAACCCTTAAAAAACCTAACACTAACCCCCGAAGATACACTTACAGTTTTTGAAGACCCGACATCCATCCGCAACGAAGCGGCAGAAGTCCTCAGCGAAGCCGGCAGAAGTCTTCATCCAAGCGAGCCGAAGTCTTCATCCAAGCCCGCAGAAGTCTTCACCCAGACGGCATCTTCTATCTTCATCCATCCGGCGCGGAGCGGGTCCATCTTCAAGACATCCGACGCAGAGCATCCTCTTCTTCCGATGGCTAAACACAGAATGAAGGTTCCTTTAAATGACATCATCCAAGATGGCATCCCTTCAATTCCGATTGGCTGATAGAATTCTATCAGCCAATCGTAATTAAGGTAGAAAAAATCATATATGCTGATCAGCCAATAGGATTGAACTGGCATTCTATTGGCTGATTGGAACAGCGAATAGAATGCCAGCTCAATCCTATTGGCTGATTGGATCAGCCAATAGGATTTTTTCTACCTTTTCTACCTTAATTCCGATTGGCTGATAGAATTCTATCAGCCAATCAGAATTGAAGGGACGCCATCTTTGATCTTAATACCATTTTGTGTTCAATTTTATATGCATATATTTTATACAATCTGCAATTATAAATTGTCACTTAGACCTAAAAATGAATATTTACAAATCCTCTCAGTTGCGCTGTTAATACCTTGTGTTGGTTTTATCTTTTGTAACGTGTTACGTAGGACAGCAGCACTATGGATGAGGTTGTAGACAATGTGCAGATTGAAGCGGAAAGTGAAGGGGGATATATTAGAAATAGACAGAGAATTAACTTGCTTAATAATAACAACAGTGAGGGTGAAGATCCACATAATTTATTCAGACAATTAGAGAAATTACTAACCCAGGACACTAAAGAGTGGCAAGATCTAATCTTATTAGATAATTACATCCTACACGATATTATCCCAAGAGGGTTGAGAATTAACAAATACCCTGCTTTCAATTTAGATGAAATAGAATTTATTACAGAGTGGGACAGTGCACTACATTCATGTTCTATGACATTAATTAAAATATTAGTAAAATATAGGGAATTTAAATTAGAAAAGATAAAGAAAGATATAAAAGAATTATCTCCTGAAATTAATTCTTTTAAAGAAATTGAAAAATGGAAAAAGATTAATGGTGACATTATGACTAGGATTGAGACACTAGAGAAAGAACTAGTAGTCCATAAAACCTTAAAACTCAAAAGAGATCAAGATGATTACAAAAATGAAAGAATTTATAATAGGAACCCTAAAGGATGGAGGGATAATAGAAAAGGAACTCAGCTTCAAACTAAAGATTTTACACAGACAAGGGAGGAAAATAACGTAATAATGGAGGGGAAACCTATTCCCAATAAGGGGAATAACAATAATGTAAACACCAAAAATAGGGGAGGTATAGATAATATGAGATCAAGGAAGGAACATGAGGTGAATCTACATAACTGGTTTCAGGTCTTAAGTGAACCACCCCTACCCCCTAGATGGATTGAACAAGAAGCTAAGCCTAAATCTCAAGAGAATATTATAATCATTTGAATAATTTTGCACCAAAAGAACAGCATTATAATAGGCAGAATACTCCTCCTTATGTACATGCATCTCCCTCTTCTTCCTCTTTTTTATGGAGGGAGAGGCCTCAGCAAACATGGCTTCAGAAAGCCCAGCACAACCATCATCAACAAGAGGAAAAAGAGGTGAGAAAACACAGGGAGCAACACTCAGATTATCACCAACAGGAAAGGAGAGAGGAGAAGAAACAGGGCACAAAAAGAAGGTGGGAACAAGACAAGGATCTAGAGCAGGGGCAAGAGTTAGGGAATGTAAGATCAAGAGGCAGGTACTAGAAGAGGAGAAAAAGGATGTTTTCAATTTATCTGAGACCCCTTTCCAACAATTAATATAGGCTATTGGGTAAAGTACTCAAATTTGCTCCACATAGTCAACCCAACAGTTTTGAGATGTTTATAGACTTATAATATATTTGTAAATTAATCTTACAACATTATTTTCTAAAAAACAATTTCGCCAACGAAAAAGTAAACACCTCTCAAGTATTATCAGGAGAGAATGATTTCAAGACTTTAAGCACACTTGTCAGCTTAAGGGAAGAAGCCCAATCAAATACACAAGCTTTAGAAGAGCATTATGATAATGAGGAAGTACTCAATCTTAGTACATATGAAAATGATATCCCTATTAAACATAGCAATTTCAAGAGATCATCTACGTTTAATCCTACATTTGCACAGGGTAACTATATTCCAGTGTTTAATGAAATTGTTAAGGAAGAGTTTAGAAAATATTTTGATTCTCTAAAGAAAAAAGGTAATTTTAAGTATAGGGATAACTTAACCCACCAAGAAAGGAAAGCCCTTGATCTACTTAAGTTGGATTTATCTATAACTATTAGGCAAGCTGACAAGGGAGGAGGAATTGTTATCCAAGACCGAGATGTTTATTTGAAAGAAGCATATAGGTTATTAAGCTGTAAAAATACTTATCATGTTACCTGGATTGGTTTTTACAACCTACTGTTAAGTTGACCAAATCTTACTTGAAGAATACTACTGAAACGATAAAATTATTTGAAGGTTTAGTTTGGGATGAGGATCTTGTATGGATAGCCTGTGATGTCACTTCTTTATACACAAATATCCCACATGTACAGGGAATCAAGGCCTTTGAGGAATTTTTTGATAATTTTAGTGATTTATCATCTATACAAGTTCAATTTCTAGTCAAGGGGATTGAATTCATTTTATTCCACAACTTCTTCTCTTTTGAAAATAAATTCTATCAGCAAACGCAGGGGACGGCAATGGGTACACCCATGGCCCCCTCCTATGTCAACATTTATATGGCTGCTTTTGAAGAGAGAGATGTGTGGAATAACAACCCGTATGAGAAGAATGTATTGATGTACCGCAGGTACATCGATGACATTCTTATGGTGTGGAAGGGAAGTGAAACAGATGCCTTGGACTTCATTGGATATTTAAATAAAAATACATATAATCTAGAATTTACTGGGAAAGTAAGTAAGAGCCAAATTGAATTCCTGGATCTAGTGTTGTTTATAGATCATACCACAAATAAAACGGCAGTAAAAAACTATAGGAAAAACACAGACAGTCATTTTTTTTAAATGCAGAGAGTGGGCATTTACCCAAATGGAAGAAGAACATACCCTTTGGTCAATTCCTAAGAATCCGTATTAATTGCACCACTTTAGATGACTTTGAAAATGAAGCTAACATTCTAGAACAGAAATTTACAAAGAAAGGGTATGATGCAAGCCTAGTTGAAAAAGCTAGAAATGACAGTAGAAACAAGGACAGAGGAGATCTAATATATAGTAAAAATAGAAATGAAAACAGTTCCCAGAATGAGAAAAGGAAATGGGGAGCTAAATTTATAACAACTTACAATCTGGGTTCTAATTTCATCAAATCAACATTAAAGAAGCATTGGAACATTCTTTTATCCGATCCCTTTGGGGCTTCACTTAGAGCCAACCCCTGTGACTATTTTCAAGAAAAATAGGAATATAAAAAATATAATAGCTCCCTCTAAACTAAGAACTAAAAAAGATACAGGTAAAGGGAACCTTTCTGCCTGGTGCATGAGTAAGGGAGGGACCTTTAAATGTGGGAGATTAAATTGCTGCATGTGTAGCCTAATAAATAAGGGTGATATCATTTACAATTGGGACCACTCCAAGGAATACAAAATTAAAGATAGGGCTTCTTGTGTGTCTGTATATGCGGCTTAATAAAATCTATGTGGGCAGGACCAAGAGAAGGGTGAAGCGCCGCATATATGAGCACATTGATAACAAAATTAGGGGTTATGAAAATCATAGTGTATCTGAGCACTTTAGGAAGATACATAATAAAAATTCAAAGAACCTTTCTGTAAGAGTATTACAAACTATACCATGATCAGTGGGTAATGAACAACAAAGGTTAATGAAACTTAGGCAGTGTGAAACAAAGTGGATCCATCTACTTGACTGTATGGCACCCAAAGGGTTAAATCTAGATGTAGACCTGCAGGCTTTTATGACATGAGTACAGCATATCATACTAAGTTGTTCTGATGAATATGGACCAATCCTCCCTTTTTATTTTTAATATTCCTTTTAACAATCTTTTTAACATTATTTATAAAAGATTTATGAATTAGTGACTACAGTGTACATAATTTTAATTATTCTTTTAATATAAGTTTTAATGATAATGTTTTAAGTGCATAATATAATATATAAAATGAAATTATAATAATAGATTAAATGAAAATGTATTATAACGCTGTTTACATAGTATGAAATATGATTTATTATCAATGTTTTTACCTTCATCCTTTGTGTGTATATATGTATATATATTATTTGTATATCCTTTATATATTTGTCATTAAGGAATCGTATGTACACATATTAACCATTTGGATCTTTTTTATGTAGTTAGTATGCAGGATTTAATTATTGATGTATATTCTAATTAATTATGGTGCGATATAACAGCAATGTTCTATATTTAGTAGTGTCCGCAAGTGAGTTATGCAAATTACAACAGTGGTATACACGTCCCAAATAAGAGGCAGGTCCGCATTGACTCACCGGATTGGCTGGGCAACCACAAATAGAAATGAAATATCAGATGTTTAAAGGCACGTCCAGGAGCGTGTATCATAACGTCATTTCCTCTTGAGAAAGTTTGCTAAGTGCAGACGAAATGCATTGGGGGCGGAGCTTTGGACTGCTCCAAACAAAGGAAGATTAATTGGGAGAGTCAACGAGTAAAGATACACTGGACGATATCAGAGCTAAAAAAAAAGAAAAAAACAGAGGCGCCAAAACATGGCCTAGTACAGCCACAACCAAAAAAAACTTCAGATAGAGTAGAAACAAATGGATACTCACAAAAGGGGCGCACCCTCTGGTGCTGATGGTACAGACTGGAGCCTCACAGTGGTCCAGCTCACTGGCAAGTTCAGGCGGTCAGACAGGATCCTTGAAAGGAGTTGAGAAAGGGTTCCTAGTTGGACGCAAAGTATACACACATAGCCCAGTAACGTTTGATACAGGACAGGTAATCAGTAAGCAATAACACTTACAAGATCCAGAGCACCTGCAGGTGCACTCACAGCAGGCTGGGACCTATCAATCACCCAGTAGACTGATTCCTCTAGGCAAAGACAGGATGAAACTCCAAACGCCAGTGGCCACAGAGACAGCACAATAGCATAAAAAAATGCAACCGAAAGGAATAGCAAGTGTATAAGGATAAAAATCTTTTATTAAAATTTGACGCGTTTCTCAGCTATCTCAGAGCTGTTTCATCAGGCTAAAAAATATGTGTGACACATTAAAAAACACTTGCTATATAACAGACAAAGCTCAGTGGACAAACAAACAGATTGGTCAGACAATTAGATCAATTAATTGCTAGCAGCTGTATACAAATGGGTTGGTATGGTAACGATCAACAACAGACAGTTATATATATAGTCTATATAATGTGTACATGATATACATGGATTCATAAACCTGTCTAGTTGGTATCATATAAAAAGAAATATCATTTGATGCATGTTAGCATGTGGAAAAAATAAGGTAGGAATAGTAAAATTGAAATCAGTTGATGGTAGAATAATAGAAGGAGATAAGCAGATTGCAGACTGTCTCAATGATTACTTCTGTTCTGTTTTCACTAAAGATTGTGAAGATACAATGTCTACATTAAGGGATGCTACGCAAAATAGAAACAAGCTTAACAGTAATCTTTTTACAGAGGATGAGGTTTTGTTAGCATTATCAAAAATAAATGTTACAAAGGCAGTGGGTCCTGATAATATTCATCCAAGGGTTTTAAAAGAACTTCGATCAGTGCTAACTGTCCCATTAACTGATCTGTTTAATCAGTCACTATTAACAGGAGCTGTCCCAGATGATTGGAGAATAGCAAATGTAATACCCCTTCATAAAAAGGGCTGTAGAGAAGAATCTGGCAACTACAGGCCAGTTAGTTTAACTTCAGTAGTAGGGAAATTAATGGAAAGCCTCTTAAAAGAAAGAATTATGACTTACATAAAGACAAACAATTTAGAGGACCAAAATCAGCATGGTTTTACTTCAGGGAGATCATGTCAGACTAATCTAATTGACTTCTTTGATTATGTAACAAAAGTATTAGACAAGGGAGGAGCAGTTGATGTAGCATATCTAGATTTCAGCAAAGCATTTGACACCGTCCCACACAATAAACTTATTCACAAACTATATCTCCTTGGTCTAGATTCAAAAATTGTGAACTGGGTGGAATGCTGGCTTAAGGACAGAAAACAAAGTGTCTTAGTAAATGGAGTTCATTCAGCAGAGGGGGCTGTTACTAGTGGTGTTCCTCAGGGGTCAGTTCTGGGGCCTGTTTTGGTTAACATATTTATCTGCGATATCAGCAAAGGGCTACAGGGGAAAGTATGTCTCTTTGCAGATGATACAAAAATTTGCAACAGAGTGGATGTTCCAGGGGGGGTAGACAAAATGAGAAGTGATATACAACAATTGGAGGATTGGACAAACGACTGGGATCTAAAGTTTAACACAGCAAAATGTAAAATAATGCATTTAGGGAAGAAAAATCCAAATGTTAATTACAGACTCAATGACACTTTACTGACTGTTACAGACGAGGAACAGGACTTGGGAATTATTATTTCAGATGATTTAAAACTTAGTAAACAATGTAGTAATGCAGCGAGTAAGGCTAGCAGAATGCTTGGATGTATTGGTAGAGGTATTTGCAGCAGAAATAGTAAGGTTCTTATGCCACTTTATAGATCATTAGTTAGGCCTCATCTTGAGTATTGTGTGCAGTTCTGGAGACCATATCTTCAGAAGGATATTAACAAACTTGAATCTGTGCAAAGGAGGGCTACCAAAATGGTACATGGTCTAAAAAATAAAACTTACCAGGATAGGCTCAATGACCTAAATATGTATAGCTTAGAGGAGAGAAGGGAAAGAGGTGATATGATAGCAACTTTCAAGTACATTAAAGGGTTTAGTAAAACTGAGGCTGTGGGTATTTTACATAAAATGGAAAATTCAAGAACAAGGGGTCATGAGCTCAAGCTAAAGGGTAGTAGATTCAGGAGTAATTTGAGGAAGCACTTCTTTACAGAAAGAGTGATTGATTTATGGAATAAACTTCCTCAAGAGGTAGTAGCAACAAACACTGTGGGGGACTTTAAAAATGCATGGGACAAGCATAGGGCTATCCTACGAACTAGATAAGTTTATACTGTAAGGTAAGGTCGGGCAGACTTGCTGGGCCTATGGCTCTTATCTGCCGTCAATATCTATGTTTCTATGTTTCTATGATAAAAATTCTTACATACAAATATCATAGAAAAAGCAACAAATTGTCAGGATTATAACCTGGAATAGCTCCTGCTTGTTTTATCTGGGGTTGTATTGTTCCTTTAACTGCCTCCTTTTCACTTCCTCTCACTATAAATTCTAAGCACTCCTACAGATCCTTGCTTGGTATTGATCTGTTTTCCTTCACAAAGACATTCCTGCTAAGCCTCACTTGCAGACCGGATTGCAAGTTCCTCTATCTCTGCTTATTGTTTGACAAGCAAGATCTCTCTGCAGCTCCGGCACTTCTGCCTTCCATCTACAGTGCAGCCGGATCTATCGGATCACTCCGCGGTGACGTCACACGCCAACGGCACCGGTCGCATCAACTCCTCACTCCGGAGCTCCTGAACTGAAGCAGCTAGGAAGCCGTCTACACTTCCAGGGGTACCCTTCTGGCCTCACTCAGGTACTCCCTGCCAACTATTTGTTATGGTTGTAATAAGACTTACCGGAATACAAGTATTTATCTTCACTCTGACAATAACGCTTGCCTGCTTGCCTTTTCTAAGTAAATAGTGACTGTCCTATTTTTGTGAACAACACCTGCTTGTTACTTACCTTGATTACATCTATTCTAAAGAGCATTGTATACATAATGGTTATATCAGCTTACCTATCAATATGTTATATCTGAGTATAACACAGGTTTCAGATGTTAGGGGCTATGCTGCATCTATTCAGTGAAAACTCACATGTGGCAACTATCATAGTCTCCTTACTCTAAGTAAACCAGTATATAAAACTGCTCCATGAAAATTGTGGGACTCATTTTATCATAGTCTCCTTACTTTAAGTAAACCAGTATATAAAACTGCTCCATGAAAATTGTGGGACTCATTTTGCCTTCATAGGTAACTCTTATGAACTCCACATTTTTCACAGCAACAAAACAAAACTTTATTTTTTATGAATCTCAGCAGCTGAGGTCTGATAATAGAACTTTTCTTTCTTCAATTTTGTTACAGCCTGACAGAATACCAAGCCTTTAAAACATGGACCCAGCTGAGATGGCATCAGAAATACAAAACCTAAATCAGAAAGTAGATTTATTAGCTGATGGGTTGAACACACTTAAGGCAGAAAATGTAGCTTTAAAGGCATACATTAAGGATTACCTGGAGACTAAAATACATGTACCTGAGCCACAAATTAGTCTGCCAGAAAAATTTTATGGAGACAGGGCGCAATATAGAGATTTTAAAAATGCATGCTTGCTGCTGTTCACTCTGAAACCTCACTCCTACCCTAATGACAGGACTAGAGTTTTAACTATGATATCTTTTCTAAGAGGTGAGCCTCGTAGTTGGGCCAATAATTTCTTTGAGACTAATGAGACTATACTAAATTCATTAGATCAATTCCTCTTAGCTCTGGGTCAATTATATGAAGACCCATTCAAACAGCAGACTGCAGAGACCGCACTAAGGCCCTGAAACAGAAAAAAAGAGTAGTCGAAGACTATATTACAGACTTTAAGAGATGGGCAAAAGATTCAGAATGGAATAATTTATCTTTGAGAAATCAATTCCGTCTGGGTCTCTCAGACGCGGTCAAAGATGAATTGTCCCGTACAGACATGCCTCCTACTTTAGAAGAATTAATGAAATTAACTATCACTAAAGATAGAAGGATAAGAGAAAGACAACATGAAAGATCATATCCAGACACATACACTAAGAAAACCTCTAGTAGTACACCCATAGCATCTCCTAACAAATCTAACATTGAGGCCATGGAGATTGGATTCTTAAGAGGGCCACTAAGTCCTCAAGAGAAGACCAGGCGAAGAGAAAACAACCTCTGCCTCTATTGCGCCTCTGACGAACACTCGGTTAAAGAGTGTCCTGCCCTACTGAAATCCAACAAGGGTGAGTCATACACTTCCATTGACTGCTGTAGTACTTATGATCTAAGAACATCATACTGTAAACTCTCACTTTCTTTTCAGTGGGATCACCATCACCTCAGCGTACCCGGAATAATTGATTCAGGAGCTACAGCCTGTTACATTGATAAAGAATTTACACATGTTAATAAAATTCCACTAATGCATAAAAAGTCTCCAGTTTTATTGAGAGGTATTGATGGTCGACCTGTATCATCAGGTCCTGTGGAATATCAAACAATTCCACTTCTTGTAACTACCCCTGACCACCATAGGGAATATTTATCTTTTGATGTGATAGCCTCACCGGTTTCCCCGGTCATACTAGGGTTGAATTGGTTAACATTACATAACCTACACATATCCTGGACAACCCTATCTGTAACTTTCAATTCGAATTATTGTCAAACCACCTGTTTCCCAGTCAACATCATGCATACTTCCAGTATACAGTCAGAATTCCAGTTACCCGTACCATATAGGGATTTCACTGATGTTTTCAGTAAGACTGAGTCAGAAAATCTTCCCCCACATAGGAAGTATGACTGTCCTATTGAATTGGTACCTGGAGCAGACATACCATACGGTCACATTTTCCCTCTGTCTAAACCAGAGCTCACACATTTAAAATCATACTTAGAAGAGAATCTGAGGAAGGGGTTCATTCGGCCCTCCACTTCACCAGCTGGAGCTGGAATATTCTTCGTTAAAAACAAAGATGGCTCGTTACGGCCAATAGTTGACTATAGACAACTCAATAAAGTAACAATAAAAAAACGCTATCCCCTACCGTTGATCCCCGAGTTGATAGAAAGGCTAGAAGGGGCTAAATACTTCACAAAATTGGATTTGAGGGGAGCTTATAATTTAATCCGAGTACGAAGTGGTGATGAGTGGCTCACAGCGTTCCGTACTCGCTATGGTTTATATGAATACACCGTAATGCCCTTCGGGCTTTGTAACGCCCCGGCCACATTTCAGCATCTAATTAACGATCTCTTTCGAGATTTTTTGGATGTTTTCCTTGTCATCTATCTGGACGATATCCTTATCTACTCCAAAAGTTTATCTGAACATATCATACACGTCAGACAGGTCCTCTCTAGATTAAGGAGTAACTTCCTATATGCTAAACCAGAAAAGTGTATATTCAACACACAAAGCATTAGTTTTTTAGGTTATGTGATCACAGCAGATGGAATACACATGGAAGATACTAAGATCCAGGCTATTGTAAACTGGCCTCCACCAAAAAAACGAAAAGAGGTACAAAGATTTCTAGGCTTTGCGAACTTTTATCGTAAGTTTATAAAGAACTTTTCTAGCATAGCAAAACCTTTAACTACTTTAACCAAAACTAATATACCTTTCAACTGGAATCATGACACCCAAAAGGTCTTTGAGTCACTGAAACATCGGTTCACAACTGCACCTATTCTAAGGTTCCCTAACCCTGACCTACCTTATACCCTTGAGGTGGATGCCTCGGACGTGGCAGTGGGTGCTGTTCTCTCACAGCGATCGGGCATTGACCAACCACTTCATCCTGTGGCATACTTTTCTCGCTCGTTATCCACCTCAGAACAAAACTACCCTATTGGGGACAAGGAGCTTTTGGCTATTAAGCTGTCTCTAGAACATTGGCGTCACCTTTTGGAGGGTACCACGATTCCTACAGTCATCTACACCGACCATAGGAATCTACAATACCTCAAAACTAACAGAACACTTTCTTCGAGACAGCTGAGATGGAACCTCTTCTTTTCCAGGTTCAATTACCAAATTGTCTACAGGCCAGCAAATAAGAATCAGAAGGCAGATGCCTTATCAAGATTACCAACACATCAACGATTCCAGAATCAAAAGGAGACTGTTATTCCTCTGGAGAACTTTATTTCCTTTGTTATTGACTCCAATTCCTGTCTCTCCCATGAACAGGAGGAAGACTTAACTAAACCATCCTCTCTTCTACGAAAAGAACGTGATGGACTCTATTACTTCCAAACTAAACTATATATTCCCCCCAACCTAAGACAGTTGATTCTTCAATCATCACATGATTCCCTCTTAGCAGGGCACCCTGGAGTCAGGAAGACACAAGACCTCATTACTCGCACTTACTGGTGGCCAGGAATGTTAGAGGAGATTAAAAAACACGTTCTCACATGCACTGAATGTACTACATCTAAACGTGCTAAGCATCCACCCTATGGACTTCTAATTTTGCTTCCGACCCCTAACAGACCTTGGTTAGACATAGCTTTAGATTTCATAGTTGATCTTCCGAAGTCACAAAATATGACAACTATACTTGTCGTTGTAGATCTGTTCAGTAAAATGTCGCACTTCATTCCCTACCATAAATTGCCTACTGCTTCAGAAACCATTCAGCTCCTCATCTCTCATGTTTTTAAACATCATGGAATACCCAACTCCATGCTAACAGACCGAGGCACTCAGTTTTCAAGTAGACTCTGGACCGAGTTCTGTAAGGCTTTCTCCATCGACAAAAAGCTTAGCACTGCGTACCATCCCCAGTCGAATGGTCAAACCGAAAGGTCAAACCAATGGCTAGAACAATTCCTTAGGACCTACTGCTCTTCTCAGCCATTGCATTGGTCAACACATCTTCCCTATGCGGAGTTTTGCTTCAATAATACTATCCATTCCACAACTAAACAAACCCCTTTCTACGTGAACTATGGGTTCCATCCTAAATTCCAGATCCTTCCGGATAACCAAAGTTCCTCACCTAACATCTCTGATCTATCTGTTCTCATAGCCTCAAATTTCGCCACTGTAAAAGCTGCAATTGAGGAAGCCAAGAAAACACACAAGTATTATTATGATAAAAGAAGATTGCCTTCTCCAGAATACTCTATCGGTGACTTAGTCTGGTTGTCTACCAAAAACCTCAAGCTGAACACCCCTTGTAGGAAACTCTCTCCATTGTTCATTGGTCCTTATCCGATAACTCATGTCATTAACACAAACTCCGTCCGTCTTGAATTACCTCAGTCCATGAAGGTACACCCCACCTTTCATGTCTCCCTTCTGAAACCTTACAGAGATCTGAGAAACTCCACGACTGTTCCTTTTACCCCGCAAGTCGCTGTGGACCCCAATACGGAGTATGAGGTTCTATCTATTCTGGACTCACGCAGGCGTCAAGGAGTACTACAATACTTGGTCCGGTGGAAGGGTTATTCTCCTGATGAGGATTCCTGGGAGCCTGCTGCTAATATCTCAGCTCCCAGGTTGGTTGCCTTGTTTCACCGAAGGAACCCTGACCGTCCGTCTCCTTGAGCACCGGAGTTGCTCCTTGAGGGGGGGGTCCTGTCAGGATTATAACCTGGAATAGCTCCTGCTTGTTTTATCTGGGGTTGTACTGTTCCTTTAACTGCCTCCTTTTCACTTCCTCTCACTATAAATTCTAAGCACTCCTACAGATCCTTGCTTGGTATTGATCTGTTTTCCTTCACAAAGACATTCCTGCTAAGCCTCACTTGCAGACCGGATTGCAAGTTCCTCTATCTCTGCTTATTGTTTGACAAGCAAGATCTCTCTGCAGCTCCAGCACTTCTGCCTTCCATCTACAGTGCAGCCGGATCTATCGGATCACTCCGCGGTGACGTCACACGCCAACGGCACCGGTCGCATCAACTCCTCACTCCGGAGCTCCTGAACTGAAGCAGCTAGGAAGCCGCCTACACTTCCAGGGGTACCCTTCTGGCCTCACTCAGGTACTCCCTGCTAACTATTTGTTATGGTTGTAATAAGACTTACCGGAATACAAGTATTTATCTTCACTCTGACAATAACGCTTGCCTGCTTGCCTTTTCTAAGTAAATAGTGACTGTCCTATTTTTGTGAACAACGCCTGCTTGTTACTTACCTTGATTACATCTATTCTAAAGAGCATTGTATACATAATGGTTATATCAGCTTACCTATCAATATGTTATATCTGAGTATAACACAGGTTTCAGATGTTAGGGGCTATGCTGCATCTATTCAGTGAAAACTCACATGTGGCAACTATCATAGTCTCCTTACTCTAAGTAAACCAGTATATAAAACTGCTCCATGAAAATTGTGGGACTCATTTTATCATAGTCTCCTTACTCTAAGTAAACCAGTATATAAAACTGCTCCATGAAAATTGTGGGACTCATTTTGCCTTCATAGGTAACTCTTATGAACTCATTTTTCACAGCAACAAAACAAAACTTTATTTTTTATGAATCTCAGCAGCTTAGGTCTGATAATAGAACTTTTCTTTCTTCAGTTTTGTTACAGCCTGACACAAATTGATAATCACATATTCTGTGTGTACAACCAAAAGCACATAGATGTTACCTTATGATAGAACATTACCAGATTAACCACATATTGTGAACCTCCAACACAAATCATCGTGTGGTAATAGCCTTATTCAAATGAGAGAACAAGCCGGGTGTAAACACACTATAATCATAATACCATCCAACTAGTTGATTAGTGCCTGTGGTGTTAAAACGTAGCCTATACAATTCGTTAGAAGTTCACATCCAGAAATGGGAAGATGTAAGTGTAACTTCTCTTACCGCATTCTTCATTAATAATGTGGCGATCCTGAGGATTTGTGTATGATAGCAAATGATAAAATACATTGTGACAATGTAACAAGGTCTAACAACCATAGTTAGACGCTGGATTCCCTCCTCCAACCATGGTCCGTGTGTGTGGAGGCGGGTAACCAGAGACCAATCAATGGAGAGAATCAATGCTGTCATCAGCAGACATGCTCATCCCGGGCGCGTCTACTAAGTATTCAAGGAGACTCATTCGACATAAAAACCTTACGTGTTATTGTCTCGTACTATGTCCCAATCATACCCTAGGAATGATAGGTTATATGCCAGCCCTATATCGAGACAGAAGCCCGAAATGTTTTGTTTATGTGACGTCCGATCATGGGCCATAGAAAAAGGAGATACGGGTCTAGTGGGTTGGGCTTATCCGTGTGTGTCAGACTCTTCAGTAATCTAAGATATATAAACAAGAGTATTAAATGTGTATAGATAATACAATATTAATGATCCCTATATGCATAATATCTTAATAAAACAGTAAATGGTAATCTTTGTGGAGGTGCCATCACAATTGTGAAAGATATGTATTCAATGATCGCAGTTAAATATCTAGGTAGGGAATATAAGTGCAAAGCTAAAATAGGGGTGTGGAGAGTGAATACTCTAACTATAAAGTGATAACTAATATAGGGATGTGCCTAATGCAGGGACATTAGTGTGAAGGAATCAATATCATGTCAATATATTGACGTGATGCTAGATGATATTCTCTAGAATGAAAGTGAAGTGAATATTGTGAATTACTGTGAGTGTATCTGTTTCTAATGTGATCATCCTATGTGTCCAAACTGATGGTACCAGCAATCATACTGGATGCTATAAAGATAGCATAGTCATATAATGTCAAAAGGATTTACAGGTGTTAAGTGACCTGAGGGAAAATAGGTAGTGTGAGCTAGCTGTAAATGTGAGATACAAAGGGATATATGGGATGGTGGGATGATATTATATATTAGTAATAGGATTGTTAGTAAATGTAAATAAAAGGGACCATATACGGAACTAAATGTATCAAGTGATACATGCTGAGAAATAATGTTGGGTACTATATGTCAAACCTAATATAAACATTAAATATATAATATTGATGTGATGATAAATAGGTACTATATTTTGATCATTGCCTCTGCTAAGATATAGATATGGAGGTAGATGATATCCTACAGATATATGATGTTAATAAAAAAAGATATGGTGAACTATGGAGATATAATAGGATTGCTTCAATTAAAATAGAATAAATGTGTGGTGAATTGTATACTATCAACCAGTGACTAATATAATATATAATAGAATGGACACAAGATTTCGAGTGTTAAAAAGAAGCCATATCCAAATTTTCGTTCAGCCCATCGGGTTGAAGTGTACCCAATTTTTTAATCCAATAGGATTCTCTCCTCCTGATAGTTGTAAAAACATCCTTGTTATATCTAGGGATCATTTCAATAGGTACTATCCTCATAGGATTTTTTTGTGTCTTATGATAATTTAAACAGTGTCTGGAGACACTGTGGGATTTGGATAATTTTTTAATATTATAAGAATGTGCGACCAACGTATTGAACCCCACATTTGCAACTCAATAAATAAATTACAAATGAGGTTTCGCATTTCATATGATTTTTAATCATAAAGGTTTCACCTGTAGTTGAAGATGTAAAAGAGGAAGCTCTATGGGATATAAAGATGCACATGCCACAGCGTTTCCTGAAACATTTTGATGCCATATTCTTCTGGTTACTAGTGTCCATAAGGTTAGATGAAAGTATATTCGTATTAGAAAATTTATCTCTAACTATTTTGCTTGGGGCTAAGGCCGTTTTCAGAGTTGGTGCTCTTCTGTAGACCACTTTGGGTTTATCGCCCAAAATCTGTTTGAGAGTTGAGTCACTGGTAAGAATAGACTAATGTTTATTGAGAATTTTGTTAACTGCATGATAATTGGAATTAAATCTAGTGATGAATAAGGGGGGATTTGATTCTTTGAACCTACCTTGATCATTAGAGTTCTTCTTGAAGTAGCTGGACCTATCCTCGTTTCTAACTCTATTGATTTCCCGGGTGATAAGATCAGGCGGGTACCCTTTATCAAGAAATCTATTGCCAATAACTTGAGCCTGTATATCATAGTCATCAATTGAGGAACAGTTTCTCCTAATTCTCCTAAATTGTCCATAGGGGACATTGGTTTTAAAACACTTATAATGGTTGCTCTCGAAATGGAGAAAACTGTTACAATCAATCGTCTTAAAAAAAGTTTTTGATGATATTTGGCCATCAGGAGTTCTACCCAGAACTAGATCTAAAAATTCAATTTCATCGCTTTTTATATTGTGTGTAAATGATATCCCAAAACTATTATTATTCAAATGGTCCAAGAAATTGAGGATATTGTCCTCAGTACCTCTAAAGATGAAGAGGAGGTCATCAATGTAACGGCCATAGAACACCAGGTTCACTGCAAACTGAGAATTGTAAATATAGGTGTGTTCGAAGCTACCCATGAAGAGGTTAGCAAAGCTTGAAGCAAACCTGGTGCTCATGGCCGTCCCATTGATCTGAAGGTAATATTTACTTTGGTAGAGAAAGTAATTGTGTTTTAGTATGAAACTAATAAGTACAATAAGAAAATCTATTTGTTCAGTAGGCATAAATTGGTCTTGTTCCAAATAGGATAGCACAGCTCTGATTGCTAACTCATGCTGTATGTTGGAGTAGAGGGCTCCAACATCACATGTGACTCACCAACAATGTTCGTCTAAGGTACAATCTTTTAATTTGGACAATAGATCAGAAGAATCTCTTATATAGGATGGCAAAGATACCACAAATTTTTGAAGGAATTGGTCAATATACGCTGATAGGGAGTCAGGAAGACTTCCAATCCCTGCGATAATTGGTCTCCCTTGGGGTTTAAGGGGGTCCTTGTGGACCTTCGGCAGATGGTAGTAAAATGCTGTGCATGGATATTTGGGGAGACAAAAATCTTTTTCTAGTTTAGTCATAATTCCCAAATCAAAACTTTTTTGCAAGACCTCCTGAAGTTGGTTGTAAAACCTAGGGGTAGGGTCCCCACATAAGGTCTCATAATAATCCCTATCATTAAGAATCCGATTTGCTTCAGTTAGATAGTCCGGATTGTCCTGCAGGACTATCCCCCCACCCTTGTCTGCCTTTCTGATCACAAGATCAGATCTTTTTATAAGATTGGCCAAAGCTTTCTGTTCTTTATAACTGAGATTATTTTTGTATCTCAATTTCTTCTGTTTCTTGGCCAATTTTTCAAGATCTTCCAACACAAGATTGGCAAAAATCTCAATATGGCTCCCACTACTCCTAGGTGGAACAAAAGATGATTTAAGATTCAGATTCGTGTGGATATACCCATCATACAAATCTTCTATAAGCATGCTATCAGAGCTATCCATACTGGATTGGGACTAGTTACTTCCTTTCCCTAATTGGGATCCAGGCTGCTTTTTTATTTTATCTTGTAAGTGTGATATTTGCACCGTGTGCAATAAAAGTTTGAAACGTCTACCTTGATGTGGGGCTGCGCTCTTTTCTTTTGTTTTTTTTGCTACAGGATTCTTGAATAAGAGACAGTGACACACCTCTGAAAGCAGCTGCATCCCACGTATCAAGGACTTTGGAGAGAACCCTGGATTTTTAACCAACAGTTATATCTGCATTTGGACTACTTAGAGAATCTTTACCTTCAAATGGTAAAAGTATTATGTACAAATGAATTGTGGTTATTTTAAACTAATTTTATAATATCTTAATACCATTTTGTGTTCAATTTTATATGCATGTATTTTATACAATCTGCAATTATAAATTGTCACTTAGACCTAAAAATGAATATTTACAAATCCTCTCAGTTGCGCTGTTAATACCTTCTGTTGGTTTTGTCATTTAAAGGAACCATCATTCTTTGTTTAGCCGTCGGAAGAAGAGGATGCTCCACGTTGGATGTCTTGAAGATGGACCAGCTCCACGCCAGATGGATGAAGATAGAAGATGCCGTCTGGATGAAGACTTCTGCCCGTCTGGAGGACCACTTCGCCCGGCTTGGATGAAGACTTCTCCCGGCTTCATTGAGGACTTCGGCCCGGTTGGGTGAAGACGTCTCCCCTTAAGGTGATCTTTAGGGGGTTAGTGTTAGGTTTTTTTAAGGGGGGATTGGGTGGGTTTTAGAGTAGGGTTGCATGTGTGGGTGGTGGGTTTTAATGTTGGAGTGGGGAATTGTAATTTTTTTTGGTAAAAGAGCTGATTACTTTGGGGCAATGCCCCGCAAAAAGCCCTTTTAAGGGCTATTTATAATTTACTGTAGGGTAGGGCTTTTTTTTATTTTTGGGCGGCTTTTTTTATTTTGTTAGGGGGATTAGATTAGGTATAATTAGTTTAAAAATATTGTAATTTCTTTATTATTTTCTGTAATTTAGTGTTTGTTTTTTTTTGTACTTTAGATAATTTTATTTAATTGTAATTAATTGTATTTAATTTAGGTAATTAATTTAATTGTAGTGTAGTGTTAGATGTAATTGTAACTTAGGTTAGTTTTTATTTTACAGGTAAATGTGTCTTTATTTTAACTAGGTAGTTATTAAATAGTTAATAACTATTTAATAACTATTGTACCTAGTTAAAATAAATACAAAGTTGCCTGTAAAATAAAAATAAACCCTAAACTAGCTACAATGTAACAATTAGTTATATTGTAGTTAGCTTAGGGTTTATTTTATAGGTAAGTATTTAGTTTTAAATAGGAATTATTTAGTTAATTTTAGTAATTTTATTTAGATTTATTTAAATTATATTTGTTAGGTGGGGTTAGGGTTAGACTTAGGTTTAGGGGTTAATAACTTTATTATAGTGGCGGCGATGTTGGGGGCAGCAGATTAGGGTTTAATAATATTTAAATAGTGTTTACAATGCGGGAGTGCAGCGGTTTAGGGGTTAATATATTTATTATATTGGTGGCGATGTCCAGTTCGGCAGATTAGGTGTTAAAATATTTATTTTAGTGTTTGTGATGTGGGAGGGCCTCGGTTTAGGGGTTAATAGGTAGTTTATGGGTGTAATACCGGCGCTATGCAAGTCCCATTGAAAATATAGGATACGCAATTGACATAAGTGGATTTGCGGTATTTCCGAGTTTGGCCAAAAAAGTGAGCGGTACACCTGTACCTGCAAGAATCATAATACCAGTGGGCGTTAAAAAGCAGCGTTAGGACCGGCCAACGCTGCTTTTTAAGGCTAACGTCAAACTCGTAATCTAGCCGTATTTTTTTATTTACAGTGTGCATACTTGATCCTTGCATATAAACCTTTGTGTATATTGTGCTATAAGAGTAATAAATTTGTGTAATAATATTTGTACCTGTTTTTATGGGACAGCAAGCCACAGTTTGTGTTGTAATAAACAGGCAATTTATAAGACAAGAGGGAATCCAGATTGTATAATGCATTCAATGTTTTGCATCATGGAGGTTTTAAAACATGTAAACTTACAGACCATATATAAGTCTGTTTACAGCTCAGGGGCGCGATCCGATATAGATCGTAGTTTGCGGCGCAAGCGAGGGAACCAGCGTCGCCCGCAGTTTAAGCTCACAACTCGAGCTATCCCATATATGTCGCCGTCAGATGCTAACGTGCCGTAAGTCTGACAAACCAGCGATGTCCAGAAATCTGCGCAAGTACAAATTTCTGGCGTCGCCAGTGACTTGCGGCACGTTAGAAACTGCCAGCGCCTACAAAACCTGACTAAAGTCTAAATCACCCGCACTGTCTAACACGCCTCCCTAACATAGCCCGACACGTCTAACACGCCTCCCTAACATAGCCCGACACGTCTAACCCTCTATCCGCTATCCCCCCTCACTAGCCTGACAATAAAATATGTATTAACCCCTAAACCGCCGCTCCCGGAACCCGCCGCTACCTAATAAAGTTATTAACCCCTGAACCGCCGCCAGCTATATTAAATCTCTAACCCCCTAAAGTGAGCCCCTAACACCGCCGCCATCTACCTTACCTACCCCCTAAAGTGAGCCCCTACCCCGCCGCTATCTATTTTAAAATTATTAACCCCTAATCTAATCCCCCTACCCCGCCGCCATCTATATTAAATTATTTAACCCCTAAAATACTAAACTATCCCTACCACTAAACCTAAGTCTAACCCTACAAATAGCCCTGAAAAGGGCTTTTTGCGTGGCATTGCCCCAAAGTAACAGCTCTTTTGGCAGCTCTTAAAAGGGCTTTTGGCGGGGCTTTGTCACAAAGTAAACTGCTCTTTTGCCTACAATCTACATCCCCCTACACCGCGGCCACCTATAATAACTGTATTAACCCCTAATCTAATCGCCCTACACCGCCGCCAGCTATATTAACTATATTAACCCTAATTATATTAGGGTTAATATAGTTATTATATTATATATATTAACTATGTTAACCCTAATTATATTAGGGTTAATATAGTTAATATCGTTATTATATTATATATATATATATTAAGTATAATAACACTATCTAACTCTAACATCCTAACTAAACTCTTATTAAAAAAAATCTAATATTAATATTATTAATTAAAATATTCCTATTTAAATCTAAATACTTACCTATAAAATTAATAATTACATTGTAGCTATGTTAGGGTTTATATTTATTTTACAGGTAAATTGTTAATTATTTTAACTAGGTATAATAGCTATTAAATAGTTATTACCTATTTAATAGCTACCTAGTTAAAATAATTACCCAATTACCTGTAAAATAAATCCTAACCTAAGTTACAAATACACCTACACTATCAATAAATTAAATAAACTACAAATACAAATATCTATCTAAAAATACAATTAAATAAACTAAACTAATTTACAAAAACAAACAAACACTAAATTACAAAAAATAAAAAAGATTACAAGATTTTTAAGCTAATTACACCTATTCTAAGCCCCCTAATAAAATAATAAAGCCCCCCAAAATAAAAAAATTCCCTACCCTATTCTAAATTAAAAAAAGTTCAAAGCTATTTTACCTTACCAGCCCTTAAAAGGTCCTTTTGTGGGGGCATGCCCCAACGAAAACTGCTCTTTTGCCTGCAAAAAAAACACAATGCCACCCCCCAACATTACAACCCACCACCCACATACCCCTAATCTAACCCAAACCCCCCTTAAATAAACCTAACACTACCCCCCTGAAGATCTCCCTACCTTGTCTTCACCACACCGGGCAGAACTCCTCATCGGATCCGGGCGATGTGTTCCAGCAAGCGGCAGAGAGTCTTCTTCCATCGGCGATGTCTTCAAGCAAATCGGCATCTTCAATCTTCTTCCATCGCTCCTCCGCCGCGGAGCATCCTTCCGGCACGACGACTTCCCAATGAATGAGGTTCCTTTAAATGACGTCATCCAAGATGGCGTCCGTCGAATTCCGATTGGCTGATAGGATTCTATCAGCCAATCGGAATTAAGGTAGAAAAATCTGATTGGCTGATTGAATCAGCCAATCAGATTCAAGTTCAATCCGATTGGCTGATTGGGATAGATCAGTTAGATGGTGGCGGTTTTAGGGGTTCACATTAGGGGATAGATCAGTTTGATGGTGGCGGTTTTAGGGGTTCACATTAGGGGATAGATCAGTTAGATGGTGGCGGTTTTAGGGGCTCACAGTAGGGGGTTAGTTTATGTAGATGGCGGTGGTTTAGGGGTTAAATACTTTATTAGACATTGCGCATGCGTTAGGTGTTAGGTTTATTTTAGAAGATCGCGGTTGACAGGGAGATAGACATTGCGCATGCGTTAGGTGTTAGGTTTATTTTAGCAGCCAGTTTAGGGAGTTACGGGGCTCCAATAGTCAGCGTAAGGCTTCTTACGGCTGCTTTTTGTGGCGAGGTGAAAATGAAGTAAGATTTCTCCATTTTCGCCATGTAAGTCCTTACGCTGTATATTGGATACCAAATTGCGCGGGTTTGGTATACCTGCCTATGGCCCAAAAAACTACGGGCGACGGCAGAAATATACGCGCGTAACTTATAGGTTACGCCGTATATAGGATACCAAACCAGCGCAAATATTGGCGTCGCCAGCTTTTGCGGGCGACGATTTTTATCGGATCGACCCCCAGAACGCCATCAAAAGTATACCTCTGGAAAAAAAAACAATCATTACTGTTTAAAAAAAAAAATACCATTACAAAAAAATAAAGTAACATTATTTAAAAAACTAACAAACTTAACATTACTTTAAAAAAAAAAAAACTAACATTACAAAAAATAAAAAACTACCATTACAAAAAAAAAAAACTATGCCTATTCTAACCCCCCCAAAAAAACACAGCAAAAAAAAAAACTATAATAAAACCTTAAACGGGCCATTTGTAGGGCAACTTTACACCTTCTAACATTAACTCACCCACGCCCAAAATAAAAAAAAAAAATAAAAAAAAAAATCCTCTAAAAAGTGCCCTGAAAAGAGAATTAGAGTTGATATTTTTCATTCCTATGTTCTTCACATAGAAAATAATGTATTTTTTATTATTAAATATATTTATATATATATATATATATATATATATATATATATATATATATGTGTGTGATACTGTAAAATAGATATCTATACCTATATAGCTATAGGTATATTTAGATATATATAGAAATATGTATTTACAATAAAAAGTACATTGTTCTGTATGTGAAGAAAATTGGAATATGAAATATCCATTATACATGTCGGTTTAGCGCACTTTAATATATGCGATCAGGTTAGTGCATGAGTATGGGTGTAATACGTTAATGTGGTTGTGATATATGAAGTTAACATTTTTGCACGTGGCGGGTTTTCGCTTGCACGCTAACTTTTTACTTTCAACTTGTACGAGCGCAATTCGACGCACCAAAAACCACAGTCTAGCATAGTTAACAAGGGAGCGGGAGCAATAAATAGTGACTTAATGACTTATATTTAAAGTGAATGTCAACTTTCATGATTTTTTTATACCAGTTCCTCTCCTCCATATCCCCTGAACCCCCCTAGCATGTAAGCTTAAGAGTCCAGCTGTTTGTTGATCACCTTCTCAAGAGCTGACTACAACAGTGCAACTCTTGGAAGGGCCCTCTACCCATTTGATCCCTATAAATGTTTTTTGTACTCCGCCTTTGTTTATAGCGCTGCAGAATCTGTTGGCGCTCTACAAATAACCGATAATAATAATAATAAAGTGCCCGGTTTTTAAAAAAACTATTAAAAACAGGGGCAGTTTCATTCATAAACGTTTACATAGCACTGGATTTTACAAATACCTTCTCCTGAAACGCCGGATCGCCGGTCCCACGCCTGCAGCTCCTCTGTACTTTGTCTGCAATGACGAAACCGGCTCTCTACAATCACGGCTTTCCCCCCAGGAGCGTTCATCTGGTGATGCCACGCCGTGATTGGAGGAAGTCAGTTTCGTCATTGTCGTGTAAGTACAGCAGGAAGAAGCATGCGGGGTTGATCGGCGATCCGGCGTTTCAGAAGAAGGTAAGTATTTGAAAAATCCGGTGCAATGTAAACTTTCAAGAATGAAAGTGCCCCTATTTTTAATAGTTTTTTTTTAAAAAAACAGGCACTTTATCATGAAAGTTGACATTCACTTTAAGTCGAAGTTAAGCATTCATAAAAAAATACTTTCTAATTTACTTCTGTTACCAACCCTACATTTCCATGCTCCTGAGCTTTCATGCTCTCATAGAAATGAGCTAAGTTTCAACTAAAGAGGTAAAATTGTTAATAAAATTGGAAAGTTGTTCTTCTTTTATTTAAATGTACGTGCTACCTATATTATTAGAGTTGATTTTTTAGTCGCTTTCTCTTTAAGGGTACACAATTAGTGTAATTAGTGTCAAAGTAGAGCATTGCTGGTCCTGCGCTAAAACAGACAATGATCCAAATAGCAGCGCTACTCGCATAACCCATCTCCGGACCTGCAGAGCACTACTGGTACTTCACCTATGTAAGGGTTAAACAGGTAGCTTTGCAGCATCACCAATGATAAAAGTACATGCTCTAAAGAATAATATCATTACATTTTAGCGCTATCATGGCCTTTTAACCTCTTAAGGACATATGACGGAATTTTTCCGTCATAAAACAATTGAGCAAACTGAAAGCTGTGTCCTTAAAGGGTTAAAATTACTTTATATAATAAATATACTTATATAATAAAATGAAAATTGTATACTTTTTTAAATCGAATTTGGTTGTATTTGAGAGAACTTTTGTAAATCTTCCTCCTACTACCTCAGCTGTAAAAAGCAAAATAAGAATGTTCCAAATATTACATTTATTTCTAATTATTTTTACCATTGAAAAATATACCAAACAGCCTGAACAAATTCCAGAACTACTACATATAGACACTCTCACTGACATCAATCACATAATAATCCTATATTATAAAAGACAAGTGTTTGTCTGAAGCCGTCATGCGCAGTACAGACAAACACTTGGCCTTAGATTCTATTCTCGCGCACCTCGGCATAGCTGACAGCTGACAGATTGGGAGCGCGAGGTACACAGCATACAAGCAGCTGTGAGATAGGGAGCGCGAGCTACTCAACAGCTGTGAGGTCTGCTGCGTGAGAAGCGGCAACGCGCTCCCCAGACCTCACAGCTGTTTGTGGCCGACGGGAGCGTCGCGAAGGGCGTGGCCGGGCGTCGCAAGGGGCGTGGCCGGGCGTCGCAAGGGGCGTGGCCGGGCGGGTGTTGCCGCGATGGCAGAGCCAGAGAGGGAGCAGGAGGGGGGGGGCAGAGAGCCAAAGAGAAGGGGGGGGGCAGAGAGCCAAAGAGAAGGGGGGGGCAGAGAGCCAAAGAGAAGGGGGGGGGGCAGAGAGCCAAAGAGAAGGGGGGGGCAGAGAGCTGAAGAGAAGGGGGGGGGCAGAGAGCCAAAGAGAAGGGGGGGGCAGAGAGCCAAAGAGAAGGGGGGGGGGGCAGAGAGCCAAAGAGAAGGGGGGGCAGAGAGCCAAAGAGAAGGGGGGGCAGAGAGCCAAAGAGAAGGGGGGGGGGGCAGAGAGCCAAAGAGAAGGGGGGGGGCAGAGAGCAAAAGAGAAGGGGGGGGGCAGAGAGCCAAAGAGAAGGGGGGGGCAGAGAGCCAAAGAGAAGGGGGGGGCAGAGAGCCAAAGAGAAGGGGGGGCAGAGAGCCAAAGAGAAGGGGGGGGCAGAGAGCCAAAGAGAAGGGGGGGGCAGAGAGCCAAAGAGAAGGGGGGGGGGCAGAGAGCCAAAGAGAAGGGGGGGGCAGAGAGCCAAAGAGAAGGGGGGGCAGAGAGCCAAAGAGAAGGCGGGGGGGGCAGAGAGCCAAAGAGAAGGCGGGGGGGCAGAGAGCCAAAGAGAAGGGGGGGGCAGAGAGCCAAAGAGAAGGGGGGGGGCAGAGAGCCAAAGAGAAGGGGGGGGGCAGAGAGCCAAAGAGAAGGGGGGGGGCAGAGAGCCAAAGAGAAGGGGGGGGCAGAGAGCCAAAGAGAAGGGGGGGCAGAGAGCCAAAGAGAAGGGGGGGGGGGGCAGAGAGCCAAAGAGAAGGGGGGGGCAGAGAGCCAAAGAGAAGGGGGGGCAGAGAGCCAAAGAGAAGGGGGGGGGCAGAGAGCCAAAGAGAAGGGGGGGGCAGAGAGCCAAAGAGAGGGGGGGGGCAGAGAGCCAAAGAGAAGGGGGGGGGAAGAGAGAGCCAAAGAGAAGGGGGGGGGGGGAGAGAGAGCCAAAGAGAAGGGGGGGAAGAGAGCCAAAGAGAAGGGGGGGAGAGCCAAAGAGAAGGGGGGGAGAGCCAAAGAGGGGGGAGAGAGAGAGAGCCAAAGAGGAAAAAGAGCCAAAAAGGAGAGAGAGCCAAAGAGGGGGGAGAGAGAGCCAAAGAGGGGGGAGAGAGAGCCAAAGAGGGGGGGGGGGGAGAGCCAAAGGGGGGGGAGAGAGCTAAAGGGGGGGAGAGCCAAAGAGGGGGGAGAGAGAGAGCCAAAGAGGAAAGAGAGCCAAAGAGAGAGACAAAGAGGGGGGAGAGAGAGCCAAAGAGGGGGGGGCAGAGCCAAAGAGGGGGGGGCAGAGCCAAAGAGGGGGGGGGGGAGAGCCAAAGAGGGGGGGAGAGAGCCAAAGAGGGGGGGAGAGCGCCAAAGAGGGGGGGAGAGAACAAAAGAGGGGGGAGAGAGCCAAAGAGGGGAGGGGAGAGCAAAAGAGGGGGAGGGGAGAGCAAAAGAGGGGGGGGGGAGCCAAAGAGGGGGGGAGCCAAAGGGGAGGGGGGAGCCAATGGGGAGGGGAGAGCCAAAGAGGGGGGAGAGAGAGAGCCAAAGAGGAGAGAGAGCCAAAGAGGGGGGAGAGAGAGCCAAAGAGGGGGGAGAGAGAGCCAAAGAGGGGGGAGAGAGAGCCAAAGAGGGGAGAGAGAGAGCCAAAGGGGGGGGGGGAGCCAAAGAGGGGAGAGAGAGAGCCAAAGAGGAGAGAGAGCAAAAGAGGGGAGAGAGCCAAAGAGGGGGGGGGAGCCAAAGAGGGGGGGGGAGCCAAAGAGGGGGGGGGGAGAGCCAAAGGGGGGGGGAGAGCCAAAGAGGGGGGGAGAGAGCAAAAGAAAGGATGGAGAGAGCCAAAGAGGGGAGAGAGAGAGCAAAAGAGGGGAGAGAGAGAGCAAAAGAGGGGAGAGAGAGAACAAAGGAGAGGGGGGAGAGAAAGCAAAAGAGAGGGGGGAAAGAAAGCAAAAGAGAGGGGGGAAGAGAGAGCAAAAGAAAGGGGGAGAGAGCAAGGGGTGGGACCGCTGTTCTGAAAAAAATGGCCCGTGTACACGGGCTTTAGTACTAGTGTGTAATATTCTGTCCGCAACCTGTACAGCAGCTGTTTCCCACTTTTCCAAATGATGGCCAGGGACTTTTCTTTTTTTTTTCTAGGCCATTAAATAAACTTTATCAATATAAAAACATATTACTTCTTCATACAAACATTACATGGATATTTCTTTATGAGGATACATACCACAAATCTCTACAGCTGCAGACTATATAAATATGCTCCACAAAGAGCAGACAAAGATGAGTTAGTGGCAGATGAGACTCAATATCTTGCAGAAGAGTATAGGAAGAGCATTAGTGTGGTATGTGAGGACAGGAAAGCAACACTGATGCCTGTGAGTTTCATATTTAATAAAGTGTTATACTGTGTATTTACTATAAATATTTCACATTCCAATGTTCTGCACATAGCAGAATATGTTCTATGTATTTTTAAATAAATATTCCTATATATATATCTGTATATATCTATACCTATGTATAATCATGTATATAATAGGTATAGATATATTGTACCTACATACCATCAGATATACAGTATGTAGAAATAGGTACTTATTATGAATAAATAGAACATATTCTTCTATGTAAAGAACATTGGAATGTGAAATATAAATTGTTTCATGTCGGGTTAGCACCCTTGAGAATATGCGATTGTTTGTGCGCAAGTAGTTTTTTTTCACTTTGTTTGCTCCATTGACTTCTATGGGGGAATACGTTATCGCATGCGTGGTACCCTTAATTCTCTTGTTATCATTTGCTGAAGGAGCAGCAATGCACTACTGGGATCTTACTGAACACATCTGGGGCAAGATTACATATGCAGCATCGCCCGCAAAAGCCAGCGTCACCAATTTTTTCGCGAATGTAGCGATCACTTATACGGCACCGCATACAATTGCGTCGCATTTATTTTACACGTCGCTTGCTCTTTTTACTCCCATAAACTTACATAGGACCAGGGTCGCAAGTCAGTATCACATATTCAGTGCAAAGACTTGCGAGCGCAAAATGGAGTAATTATACTACATTTTCAACTCGCCACACATAGGCAGACACAGCAAGCCTTGCGCTGAGTATGTGTGCACCATAACTCCCTGGAAGTCTGAACAAACACCTAACGCATGCGCAATATCTACCTGTCAACCGCCATCCCCTCACCGCAATAACTAAATAAAATGTATTACCCCTAATCCGCCACCTACCCACATCGCAAACTAACTAATAAACGGACAGATTACGAGTTTTGCGTTATGAGGGGTGCTGTACTAACTTGCACGTTATTGTCACCGCTCACTTACCTACAGTGCTGGTATTACAGGTTTTTATAAACCCAGCGTTAAAGAACCCTGAGTCTAAACACCCCTAATCTTACACTTATTAACCCCTAATCTGCAGGCCCCGACATCGCCAACATCTACATTATATTTATTAACCCCTAATCTGCCGCTCCGGACATCGCCGACACCTACATTATACTTATTAACCCCTAATTTGCTGCCCCCAACATCGCAGACACCTCATTATATTTATTAACCCCTAATCTCTGCCCCCAATGTCGCCGCAACCTACCTACACTTATTAACCCATAATATGCTGCTAAAAAGTACACTAACACCCATAAACTACCTATTAACCCCTAAACCGAGCCCCCCTCCCCACATTGGAAACACTTAAATAAAGTTTTTAACCCCTAATCTGCCAACCAGACATTGCCGCCACTATAATAAACATATTAACCCCTAAACCGCCGCACTCCCGCCTCACAAACACTAGTTAAATAGTATTAACCCCTAATCTGCTGCCCCTAACATTGCCACCACCTACCTACATTTATTAACCTATTAAAATGGGGAGAGAGTAAGTGCTAAAAAGCTTAAAAGGCTAGTAAAAAGTACATTTTAATATATATATATAAAAATTTACAAAAATGGCAATCAGACGCATGGATCCATGTCTGACTTAACAAAAAATATATATAATAAACAAATCTAAAAGTATCTAAAAATATCCAATGGAGTAAAGCATGTGACGCTGACTTAGTGACCCAGTGATGAGGAGTTAGAAGGACATGTACATCCAATAACATAAACAACCTAAGTGAGTGATTGAGTGCACACAATAGCTGTCAACAAAGAAAAATAGCATTCACAAAAAATAGTGTTCACAAAAATTGGCTTACATAAAAAATGTTCAAATGTTCAACCGGTTATATGTAAGTGAATCCAGTAGTGTTTCCTCCAAAGTGACGTGTAGAAATATAACGTGAAGTCAATAATAGTAGAATGTAAACGTTGAGTGGGTCAAATTAATGTGGTTCAGCTTCTAAATTAAAAAATTGTAAATCCGTGAGGTGTATAAAAATAAAAATAAAAATAACTTGTGAAAAAATCCACGTGGAAAACTTGAATTCAAATGATAAACAAAGGTCAAAAATCAAAAGACAAAAGTAAAAAGACAAAAATATCAAAAGACAAAAATAGAAAATCAGTGATAATATTAAAAAGCACTAAAGATCTATTGAAAACAAATCCTTAATTCAGATGTTAAAAATCCTTGGTAAGATCCATAACAAACAAATACATCGATAAAATACCTAAAAGGGAACAAAATAGAAACAAATAGTGCAACACTGTATATGATATATGATATAGGTAGACTATAGTCTTGAGAAAGGCCTAGTCTAGGCCGAAACGCGTTGGCATACTGGTGAGCTTGGTTTTAATTACCTATATCATATATCATATACAGTGTTGCACTATTCATTTCTCTTTTGTTCCCTTTTAGGTATTTTATCGATGTATTTGTTTGTTATGGATCTTACCAAGGATTTTTAACATCTGAATTAAGGATTTGTTTGCACTAGATCTTTAGTGCTTTTTAATATTATCACTGATTTTCTATTTTTGTCTTTTGATATTTTTGTCTTTTTACTTTTGTCTTTTGATTTTTGGCCTTTGTTTATCATTTGAATTCAAGTTTTCCACGTGGATTTTTTCACAAGTTATTTTTATTTTTATACACCTCACGGATTTACAATTTTTTAATTTAGAAGCTGAACCACATTAATTTGACCCACTCAACGTTTACATTCTACTATTATTGACTTCACGTTATATTTCTACACGTCACTTTGGAGGAAACACTACTGGATTCACTTACATATAACCGGTTGAACATTTGAACATTTTTTATGTACGCCAATTTTTGTGAACACTATTTTTTGTGAATGCTATTTTTCTTTGTTGACAGCTATTGTGTGCACTCAATCACTCACTTAGGTTGTTTATATTATTGGATGTACATGTCCTTCTAACTCCTCATCACTGGGTCACTAAGTCAGCGTCACATGCTTTACTCCATTGGATATTTTAGATACTTTTAGATTTGTTTATTATATACATTTTTTTGTTAAGTCAGACATGGATCCATGCGTCTGATTGCCATTTTTGCAATTTTTATATGTATTAAAATGTACTTTTTACTAGCCTTTTAAGCTTTTTAGCACTTACTCTCTCCCCATTTTAACTTTTATATTGTTAGCCTACTAGGAGGCTATATAGTTAGTAAGCTTAAGGCCCTGGGTGTAGCGCTCAGTCCACTTCTCCTGTTCTCCTACATTTATTAACCCCTAATCTGCCACCCCCAACTTCGCTGCCACTATACTAAATGTATTAACCCCTAAATCTAAGTCTAACCCTAACCCTAACACACCCTAACTTAAATATAATTAAAATAAATCTAAATAAAACTTACTATTAATAACTAAATAATGCCTATTTAAAAATAAATACTTACCTATAAAATAAACCCTAAGCTAGCTACAATATAACTAATAGTTATTAACTATTTATTTTAACTACCTAGCTAAATTAAATACAAATTAACCTGTAAAATAAAACCTAACCTAAGTTACACTAACACCTAACACTACAATTAAATAAATTACCTAAATTAAATACAATTAAATAAATTAAATACAATTAGCTATAGTACAAACCCCCCCCCCCCCCCACTAAATTAGAGAAAATAAAAAAGCAAATTACAAGGTATTTAAACTAATTACACCTAATCTAATAGCCCTATCAAAATAAAAAAGCCCCCCTAAATAAAAAAAACCCTAGCCTAAATTAAACTACCAATAGCCTTTTGCTAGGCATTGCCCCAAAGAAATCAGCTCTTTTACCTGAAAAAAAAAAATACAAACAACCCCCCCAAAAGTAAAACCCACCACCCACACAACCAACCCTCCAAATAAAACCCTAACTAAAAAAACCTAAGCTCCCCATTGCCCTGAAAAGGGCATTTGGATGGGCATTGCCCTTAAAAGGGCATTTAGCTCTATTGCGGCCCAAAGCCCTAACCTAAAAATAAAACCAATCCAATCAGCCAATAGAATGTGGGCTCAATCCTATTGGCTAATTGGATCAGCCAATAGGATTGAAGTTCAATCTTATTGGCTGATTTTTTTCTACCTTAATTCCGATTGGCTGATAGAATTCTATCAGCCAATCAGAATCTAAGGGACGCCATCTTGGATGACATAACTTAAAGGAACCTTCATTCATCGGGTAGTCATCAGAAGAAGAGGATGCTGCGCGTCGGATGTCTTGAAGATGGACCCGCTCCGCGCCGGATGGATGAAGATAGAAGATGCCGTCTGGATGAAGACTTATGCCCGTCTGGAGGACCACTTCTCCCAGCTTGGATGAAGACTTCTCCCGGCTTCGTTGAGGACTTCTCCCAGCTTCATTGAGGATGGATGTCGGATCTTCAAAACTGTGTGTGGATCTTCAGGGGTTAGTGTTAGGTTTTTTTAAGGGTTTATTGGGTGGGTTTTATTTTTAGGTTAGGGCTTTGGGCTGCAATAGAGCTAAATGCCCTTTTAAGGGCAATGTCCATCCAAATGCCCTTTTCAGGGCAATGGGGAGCTTAATTTTTTTAAGTTAGGGTTTTATTTGGGAGGTTGGTTGTGTGGGTGGTGGGTTTTACTGTTGGGGGGGTTGTTTGTATTTTTTTTTCAGGTAAAAGAGCTGATTTCTTTGGGGCAATGCCCCGCAAAAAGGCCCTTTTAATGGCTATTGGTAGTTTAGTTTAGGCTAGGGTTTTTTTTTTATTTTGGGGGGCTTTTTATATTTTGATAGGGCTAATAGATTAGGCGTAATTAGTTTAAAGATCTTGTAATTTGTTTTTTATTTTCTGTAATTTAGTTTTTTTTTTTTGTAATTTAGCTAATTGTAATTAATGTATTTAATTGTATTTAATTTAGGCAATTTATTTAATTGTAGTGTAGTGTTAGGTGTTAGTGTAACTTAGGTTAGGTTTTATTTTACAGGTAAATTTGTATTTATTTTAGCTAGGTAGTTATTAAATAGTTAATAACTATTTAATAACTATTCTACCTAGTTAAAATAAATACAAACTTGCCTGTAAAATAAAAATAAACCCTAAGCTAGTTACAATGTAACTATTAGTTATATTGTAGCTAGCTTAGGGTTTATTTTATAGGTAAGTATTTATTTTTAAATAGGAATTATTTAGCTATTAATAGTAAGTTTTATTTATATTTATTATAATTATATTTAAGTTAAGGGGTGTTAGGGTTAGGGTTAGACGTAGATTTAGGGGTTAATAAATTTAGTATAGTGGCGACGACGTTGGGGGCGGCAAATTAGGGGTTAATAAATGTAGGTAGGTGGCGGCGATGTTAGGGACGGCAGATTAGGGGTTAATATTTAACTAATGTTTGCGAGGCGGGAGTACGGCGGTTTAGGGATTAATATGTTTATTCTAGTAGCGGCGATGTCCGGAGCAGCAGATTAGGGGTTAATAATTTTCTTTTAGTGTTTGCGATGCGGGAGGGCCTCGGTTTAGGGGTTAATAGGTAGTTTATGGGTGTTAGTGTATTTTTTAGCACTTTAGTTATGAGTTTTATGCTACAGCTTTGTAGTGTAAAACTCATAACTACTGACTTAAAAATGCGGTACGAATCTTGACGGGATAGGGTGTACCGCTCACTTTTTGGCCTCCCAGGACAAGCTTGTAATACCGGCGCTGTGGAAGTCCCATTGAAAATAGACTACACGCAATTTGTGTAAGTTGATTTGCGGTAAGGCCAAAAAAGTGTGCGATGCCCCTAAATCTGCAAGACTCGTAATACCAGCGGTAGTAAAAAAGCAGCGTTATGAGGCTTAACGCTGCTTTTTTACTCATAATGCAAGACTCGTAATCTAGCTGAAAGTGATAAACCCCTAATCTGACATTTACCCACATCGCAATCTAACTAATAAACGGCTAGATTACAAGTTTTGCATTATGAGCTGATCGGTGCTAACTTGCAAGTTATTTGCACCGCTCACCTCCCTACCGCGCTGCTATTACAGATTTACAAAAACCCGGCGTTAGCAGGCAAGAAGTGAGCGTTGAGCAAAATTGAGCTCCATACTGCACTCCAATACCAGCGCTGCAGTGAGCTGGTTTTACGTGCTCGTGCACGATTTCCCCATAGACATCAATGCTTATTAACCCCTAATCTGCCGCCCCCGCCGCCACCTACCTACACTTATTAACCCCTAATCTGCCGCCCCTAATGTCGCCGTCACCTACTTTAAAGTTATTTACCCCTAATCTGCCGCCCCCGACACCGTCGCCACCTACATTATACTTATTAACCCCTAATCTGCCGCCCCCAATGTCGCCGCCACTATACTAAAGTTATAAACCCCTAAACCTAACCCTAACCCTAACACCCCATACTTTAATATAATTAAAATAAATCTAAATAAAAATTCCTATCATTAACTAAATAATACCTATTTAAAACTAAATACCTGTAAAATAAACCCTAAAATAGCTACAATATAACTAATAGTTACATTGTATCTAGTTAAAATAAATACAAATTTACCTGTAAAATAAAACCTAACCTGTCTTACACTAACACCTAACCTTACACTACAATTAAATAAATTACATTTATTAAATACAATTAAGTAAATTACAAAAACAAACACACACTAAATTACACAAAATAAAAAAAGAAATGATCAAATATTTAATCTAATTACACCTAATCTAAAAGCCCTATCAAAATAAAAAAGCCCCCCCCCCCACATTAAAAATAACCCTAGCCTTCAAAAACTTTAAGTGGATCTTCGGGGGTTAGTGTTAGTTTTTTTAAGGGTTTATTGGGTGGGTTTTAATTTTAGCTTAGGGTTTGGGCGGAAAAAGAGCTAAATGCCCTTTTAAGTGCAATGCCCATCCAAATGCCCTTTTCAGGGCAATGGGGAGCTTAGGTTTTTTTAGTTAGGGTTTTATTTGGAGGGTTGGCTGCGTGGGTGGTGGGTTTTACTGTTGGGGGGTTGTTTGTATTTTTTTTTCAGGTAAAAGAGCTGATTTCTTTGGGGCAATGCCCCGCAAAAGGCCCTTTTAAGGGCTATTGGTAGTTTAGTTTAGGCTAGGGTTTTTTTTTATTTTGGGGGGGGGGGCTTTTTTATTTTGATAGGGCTATTAGATTAGGTGTAATTAGTTTAAATATCTTGTAATTTGCTTTTTTATTTTCTGTAATTTAGTGTTTGTTTGTTTTTTGTAATTTAGCTAATTGTATTTAATGTATTTAATTGTATTTAATTTAGGTAATTTATTTAATTGTAGTGTAGTGTTAGGTGTTAGTGTAACTTAGGTTAGGTTTTATTTTACAGGTTAATTTGTATTTAATTTAGCTAGGTAGTTAAAATAAATAGTTAATAACTATTAGTTATATTGTAGCTAGTTTAGGGTTTATTTTATAGGTAAGTATTTATTTTTAAATAGGCATTATTTAGTTATTAATAGTAAGTTTTATTTAGATTTATTTTAATTATATTTAAGTTAGGGTGTGTTAGGGTTAGGGTTAGACTTAGATTTAGGGGTTAATAAATTTAGTATAGTGGCGGCAAAGTTGGGGGTGGCAGATTAGGGGTTAATAAATGTAGGTAGGTGGGTTTATTGGGTGGGTTTTAATTTTAGCTTAGGGTTTGGGCGGAAAAAGAGCTAAATGCCCTTTTAAGTGCAATGCCCATCCAAATGCCCTTTTCAGGGCAATGGGGAGCTTAGGTTTTTTAGTTAGGATTTTATTTGGGGGGTAATCTAGCCAAAAGTGATTAACCCCTAATCCGCCATTCAGCCACATACCAATCTAACTAATAAAGGGATTAATCACTAATCCGCCATTCAACCCACAATAACTGTATTAGGTAGATTGTGATGTGGGGGGTTGGCAGTTTAGGGGTTAATACTTTTGTTAGTAGTAGTTGAGATATGGTGGGATGGGGGATTTAGGGGTTTGATGTGTCTGGTTACTTTTTTTTCGATAGGTTAGAATTTTATGTGATTTATTTTTTTACTTAGGTGCTGGCAGTTCATAAATTGCCGTAAGTCACTGGCAACACCAGAAATGTATATTTTCGCACATTTCTGACCGTCGCCAGTTTATCCGACTTACAGCAGTTCATGACCTGCCGGCACCATATATGTGATTCACCGGATGTGCGAAGTGTACTTACGGGCAACGTCGGTTTCAACAGTTGAGCTGAAACCTTTGCCGCATATGTAATCTCGCCCCTAGTGAGCCAATCACAAGAGACAAATGTGTGTAGGCACCAATCACCAGCTAGCTCCCAGTAGTGTAGGAAATGTACATATTCTTTTTGCAACAACAGATACCAAGCGTACAAGGTACATTTGGAAATAGAAGTGAATTTTAAAGTTTATTAAAATTGCATGCTCTATCTGGATAATGCAAGTGTAATTTTGACTTTGCTATCCCTTTAATAAGGGACAAGCACAAGTGTTTGGAGACCAGGAATGGTGTTAGCCAGGAGTAAGAATATTCAACTGCAAAAACATACTACTGTTACTCTGCAACACAACTCTTAGATGCCTACTTATCAAGCCGTCAACTGTGCTGCATTCAACGGCACCAATACACTCGCCTGACATCACCTAACGTCGCGGCCGCGGACCTGAATACGCTCTCCTTATTTATCAAAAAAGCTGTCAAAAAGCAGCGCACCAAGTACAAACAATCATCGTTCTCGCTGCTATTCGGCTTTTTCCCAGCTTTATTTATACCCTGTCACTAAACACCGTCACTATACTAAAATGTTTAACCCCTATCCCGCCACTCCCAGACCCCGCCGCAACCTAAATAAAGTTATTAACCCCTATCCCTCCGCAACTCTAATAAAGTTATTAACCCCAATTCCGCCGCACCCAGAGCCCACTGCAACTACATAAATATATTAACCCCGAAACGCCTGGCCTCCCACATCACTACCACTTACCAAACTTATTAACCCCTAAACCGCCAGCCCCCACATCACCATAAACTAAATTAACCTATTAACCCCTTAACCTAACAACCCGCTAACTTTACATTAAATATTAACTCATCCCTATCTTATAATAAATTTAAACTTACCTTTAGAATTAAAATAAACTATATTAAACTAATAATTAATCTACCCTAACTATTATAGTAAAATTACATTAAAATACAAATTAAATGAACTATATTACATATTTAAACACCTAACCCTACTCAAGTTATTTAAATCTACTATTAAATATTACTAAGTTACAAAAAAACTAACAACTAAGTTATACAAAATAAAAAACACCAAAGGGACACTCAATCAAAATTAAACTTTCATTATTCAGATAGAGCATGCCATTTTACACAACTTTCCAATTTACTTCCATTAACAAATTGTGTACATTCTTTTTAAATTTAAACTTTTTGAGTCACCAGCTTCTACTGAGCATGTGCAAGAATAAGTGTGTATGCATTTGTGAATGGCTGATGGCTGTCACATGGTACAGGGCGGGTGGAAAAAGACATAACATTTAAAATTGTCAGAAAAAAAATCTACTATTCATTTGAAGCTCAGACTAAGTGCATTGTCTTTCTGGAGAAAGGGGGGTATCAATGGCACTGCTATACAAGTATTTCTTTGATACTCTATATTTCTTTTTAACCCTGTATCGCTATTAGTGAAATATGGGAACTGTTCCCTTACAAATTGAATTAGCCAGACTAGGTGCTATGTAGTATTCAACATATGAAACTTTTAGTAGAGAGAGGCTCTAACTAGACAGACTACATGTTTAGCACTCAAAGGGTTAATATAAGGTGCATCAATAAGTAATGAAAAGACTCTATTACATGAGGCAAATCAGAGTTGCTGATGATTGAGTGAGTGTACGTGCTCTACGCTAAAACATAACTTTTATTAAATCAAAAATAATATATAAAATACTGGAAAATTACTTAAAAACACACTCAGATGCTGAGAATTATTGAACAGCCTGATCACGATGAGTTCAATATAGTAAGGTAGGTAGTATATTGTGCTTAACAACTACTTGAGTTAGATTGTATCAACTTATTCCATATTGATACAATCTTTTAGTAGAAAGGTTTTTACTCAAATAGTTTGTTATAAATAAAAGGATACTTTGTTATATTCATTGATTGTGTTATTTGTAAAGCTTCTTAAATTTATTATCAAACACAAGAGCCACTGAATGATGTGGAGTTGCAATATGTCAATACAGCTCTAATATTTAGGTTTGACCTTTTGCGGGGCATTGCCCCAAATAAATCAGCTCTTTTACCTGTAAATAAAAATACAAACACCCCCCAACAGTAAAACCCACCACCCACACAACCAACCCCCCCCAAATAAAAACATAATCTAAAGAACCTAAGCTCCCCATTGCCCTGAAAAGGGCATTTGGATGGGCATTGCCCTTAAAAGGGCATTTAGCACTTTTTCAGCCCAAACCCTTAATCTAAAATTAAAACCCACCCTAAAAAACCCTTAAAAAAACCTAACACTAACCCCCGAAGATCCACTTACAGTTTTTGAAGACCCGACATCCATCCTCAACAAAGCGGCAGAAGTCCTCAGTGAAACCAGCAGAAGTCTTAATCCAAGCGGGCCAAAGTCTTCATCCAAGTGGGCAGAAGTCTTCATCCAGACGGCATCTTCTATCTTCATCCATCCGGCGCGGAGCTGCTCCATCTTCAAGACATCTGGCGTGGAGCATCGTCTTCAATCAACGGCTTCTGGAACAATGAAGTTTCACTTTAAATGACGTCATCCAAGATGGCGTCCCTTAGATTCCGATTCACTGATAGAATTCTATCAGCCAATTGGAATTAAGGTTGAAAAAATCCTATTGGCTGTTGCAATCAGCCAATAGGATTGAGCTTTCATCCTATTGACTGATCCAATAGGCCAATAGAATGCAAGCTCAATCCTATTGGCTGATTGCAACAGCCAATAGGATTTTTTCAACCTTAATTCCGTTTGGCTGATAGAATTCTATCAGCCAATCGGAATCTAAGGGACGCCATCTTCGATGACGGCATTTAAAGTGAAACTTCATTGTTCCAGAAGACATTGATTGAAGAGGATGCTCCGCGCCGGATGTCTTGAAGATGGAGCCGCTCCGCGCCGGATGGATGAAGATAGAAGATACCGTCTGGATGAAGACTTCTGCCTGCTTGGATGAAGACTTCGGCATGCTTGGATGAAGACTTCTGCCGGCTTCGCTGAGGACTTCTGCCACTTCGTTGAGGATGGATGTCGGGTCTTCAAAAACTGTAAGTGGATCTTCGGGGGTTAGTGTTAGGTTTTTTTATGGGTTTATTGGGTGGGTTTTAATTTTAGGTTAGGGAAAAAGAGCTAAATGCCCTTTTAAGGGCAATGCCCATTTAAATGCCATTTTCAGGGCAATGGGGAGCTTAGGTTTTTTAGATATGGTTTTTATTTGGGGGGTTTGGTTGTGTGGGTGGTGGGTTTTATTGTTGGGGGGCATTTGTATTTTTATTTGCAGGTAAAAGAGCTGATTTCTTTGGGGCAATGCCCCGCAAAAGGCCCTTTTAAGGGCTATTGGTAGTTTATTGTAGGCTAGGGTTTTTTTTATTTTGGGGGGACTATTTTATTTTCATAGGGCTCTTAGATTAGGTGTAACTAGTTTAAATATTTGATAATTTATTTTTTATTTTGTGTAATTTAGTTGTTAGTTTTTTGTAACTTACGGCCAGATTACGAGTATTGCGTTAGGAGCTGTGCGGTGCTAATGAGCAGTTTTGTCTCACTGCTCACTTTCCTGCAGCGCTGGTATTACAGGTTTTTACAAACCCGGCGTTAAAAGGCAAGAAGTGAGCGTAGAGCAAAATTGAGCTCCTTACCGCACTACAATACCAGCGCTGCTTAAGTCAGCGGTGAGCTGGTCGTACGTGCTCATGCACGATTTCCCCATAGACATCAATGGGGAGAGCCGGCTGAGAAAAAGTCTAACACCTGCAAAAAAGCAGCGTAAAACTCAGTAACACAGCCCATTGATTCCTATGGGGAAACACATTTTATTTTTACACCTAACACCCTAACATGAACCCCGAGTCTAAACACCCCTAATCTTACACTTATTAACCCCTAATCTGCCGTCCCCGACATTGCCGACACCTGCACCTGCATTATATTTATTAACCCCTAATCTGCCGATCCGGAAAACCGCCACCTACATTATACTTATTAACCCCTAATCTGCTGCCCCCAACATCACCGACACCTACATTATATTTATTAACCCCTAATCTGATGCCCCCAATGTCGCCGCAACCTACCTACAATTATTAACCACTAATCTGCCGCCCCCAAAGTCGCCGCCATTATATTAAAATTACTAACCCCTAAACCTAAGTCTAACCCTAACCCTAACACCACCTAATTGAAATATAATTTAAATAAATCTAAATAAAATTACTATCATTAACTACATTATTCCTATTTAAAACTAAATACTTACCTATAAAATAAACCCTAAGTTAGCTACAATATAACTAATAGTTACATTGTAGCTAGCTTAGGGTTTATTTTTATTTTACAGGCAAGTTTGTATTTCTTTTAACTAGTTAGAATAGTTATTAAATAGTTATTAACTATTTAGCGCTGCGGAATCTGTTGGCGCTCTACAAATAACCGATAATAAATAAAATATATACCTAGCTAAAATAAATACAAATTTACCTGTAAAATAAAACCTAACCTAAGTTACAATAACACCTAACACTACACTATAATTAAATCAATTCCCTAAATTAAATACAATAAAATAAATTAAATTAGCTAAATCACAAAAAAAACACTAAATTACAGAAAATAAAAAACTAATTACAGATCTTTAAACTAATTACACCTAATCTAAGAGCCCTATCAAAATAAAAAAGCCTCCCCAAAATAAAAAAAAAACCCTTACCTAAGCTAAACTACCAATAGCCCTTAAAAGGGCCTTTTGCAGGGCATTGCCCAAAAGAAATCAGCTCTTTTTCCTGTAAAAAAATACAAACACCCCCCCACAACAGAAAAACCCACTTCCCACACAACTAACCCCCCAAATAAAATACTAACTAAAAAAACCTAAGCTCCCCATTGCCCTGAAGTGGCATTTGGATGGGCATTGCCCTTAAAAGGACATTTAGCTCTATTGCGGTCCAAAGTCCATAATCTAAAAAATAAACCCACCCAATACACCCTTAAAAAAATCCTAACACTAACCCCCGAAGATTCACTTACCGGTTGAAGTCTTCATCCATGCAGCAAGATGTCCTCAACGAAGCGGCAAAAGGGGTCCTCCAGATGGGCAGAAGTCTTCATCCAGACGGCATCTTCTATCTTCATCCTTCCGGCGTGGAGCGGGTCCATCTTCAAGACATCCGACGCAGAGCATCCTCTTCAAATGACGTCTTCTTCGTAATGAATATCACTTTAAGTCACGTCATCCAAGATGGCGTCCCTTAGATTCCGATTGGCTGATAGAATTCTATCAGCCAATTCGAATTAAGGTAGAAAAAATCCTATTGGCTGATTCAATCAGCCAATAGGATGGAAGTTCAATCCTATTGGCTGATCCAATCAGCCAATAGGATTGAGCTTGCATTCTATTGGCTGATTGGAACAGCCAATAGAATGCCAGCTCAATCCTATTGGCTGATTGCCCCACAAAAAGCTCTTTTAAGGGCTATTGGTAGTTTAGCTTAGGCAAGAGTTTATTTTTATTTTGGGGGGCTTTTTTATTTTGATAGGGCTCTTAGATTAGGTGTAATTAGTTTAAAGATCTGTAATTAGTTTTTTATTTTCTGTAATTTAGTGTGTTTTTTTGTGATTTAGCTAATTTAATTTATTTAATTGTATTTAATGTAGGGAATTTATTTAATTGTAGTGTAGTGTTAGGTGTTATTGTAACTTAGGTTAGGTTTTATTTTACAGGTAAATTTGTATTTATTTTAGCTAGATAGTTATTAAATAGTTAATAACTATTTGATAACTATTCTACCTAGTTAAAATAAATACAAACTTGCCTGTAAAATAAAAATAAACCCTAAGCTAGCTACAATCTAACTATTAATTATATTTTAGCTAGCTTAGGGTTTATTTTATAGGTAAGTATTTAGTTTTAAATAGGAATACTGTAGTTAATGATAGTAATTTTATTTAGATTTATTTCAATTATATTTCAATTAGGGGGTGTTAGGGTTAGGGTTAGACTTAGGTTTAGGGGTTAATAAATTTAATATAGTGGCGGCGACGTTGGGGGCGGCAGATTAGGGGTTAATAAGGATAATGTAGGTTGTGGCAATGTTAGGGGCGGTAGATTAGGGGTTAATAACTTTAACTAGTGTTTGCAAGGCGGGAGTGTGGCAGTTTAGGGGTTAATATGTTTATTCTAGTGGTGATGTCCGGAGCGGCATATTAGGGGTTAATAATTTAATTTTAGTGTTTGTGATGCGGGAGGGCCTCAGTTTGGGGGTTAACAGGTAGTTTATGGGTGTTAGTGTACTTTTTAGCACTTTTGTTATGAGTTTTATGCTACAGCGTTGCAGTGTAAAACTCATAACTACTGACTTTAAAATGCGTTATGGATCTTGGAGGTAGAGGGTGTACCGCTCACTTTTTGGCCTCCCAGGACAGACTCGTAATACCGGCGCTATGGAAGTCCCATAGAAAAAAGGGTTTACGAAGTTTATGTAAGCCGGTTTGCGGTAAGGCCAAAAAAGTGTGCGGGGCCCCTAAACCTGCAAGACTCGTAATACCAGCGGGCGTAAAAAAGCAGCGTTAGGACCTGTTAACGCTGCTTTTTTAACCTTAACGCACAACGTAATCTAGCCGATTGTGTTTTTTATTTTGTGTAACTTAGTTGTTCGTTTTTTTTTTAACTTAGTGTTTTTTATTTTGTGTAACTTAGTTGTTAGTTTTTTGTAACTTTGTAATTTTTAATTGTAGATTTATATAATTTGAGTAGGGTTAGGTTTTTAAATATATAATATAGTTAATTTAATTGTTAGTTTAATGTAATTTTAGTATAACAGTTAGGGTAGGTTAATTATTAGTTCAATATAGTTTAATGTAATTTTAGTATAATAGTTAGGGTAGGTTAATTATTAGTTCAATATAGTTTAATGTAATTTTAGTATAATAGATAGGGTAGGTAATCAATAGTTTAATATAGTTTAATTTAATTCTAAAGGTAAGTTTAAATTTATTATAAGATAGGGATGATGTAATTTTAATGTAAAGTTAGTGGGTTGTTAGGGTTAGGGGTTAATAGGTTAATTTAGTTTATGGTGATGTGGGGGGCTGGTGGTTTAGGGGTTAATAGGTTTAGTAAGTGGTAGAGATGTGGGAGGCCAGGGGTTTAGGGGTTATTAACTTTATTTAGTTGCGGTGGGCTATGGGAGCAGCAGGATAGGGGTTAATATATTTATTTAGGTGGCGGCGGGGGCCGGGAGCGGCGGGATAGGAATTAATAACTTTATTTAGTTGCGGGGATGTCCGGGTCCGGCGGGATAGGGATTAATACATTTTATTTAGGTGGCGGCGATGTCGGGGCAGCAGATCAGGGGTGTTTAGACTCGGAGTATATGTTAGGGTGTTAGGTGGTGTAAACATAAATTTTATTCTACCATAGAAATCAATGGGATTTCGGGCAGCAGAGAACATAAGCTTTCGATGCTTTCAGACTCCCATTGATTCCTATGGCATCCGCGGCCTCCAGGGTGGCGGATTGAAAAGCAGGTACGCTGGGCCGTAATAGTGGCGAGCGTACCTGTTAGCAGTTTGATAACTAGCAATTGTAGTCAGATAGTGCTGAATTTGTATTCGGAACATCTGTAATTATGTAAGCATCGATCTGTGTCAGACTGAGACCGGCGGATCTATGTTACGTCACAAATTTCAACTTTTGTCGGTCTGTAAGCTTTGATAAATAAGGCGAATCAGGCTCGCCACAATTACGCTGCGGAATTCCACCGTATTTGCGGTTGACGGCTTGATAAATAGGCCTATTAAAGTCAGTGTGATAAGAAAAACTGCATCAATACAAAATTGTATTTGCGTCATTTGGTATTTATCTTTCTACTTGTTCTCTGAGTCACCAACTTCATCAATAAAACATATTAAAATGTATTGATTTATCTTTACCTTCAGCCGGGACCAAAAAAGAAAAACATTATCTTTTTTCTGTGCCTGAAATGTTGTATTTAAAATGTTTCAAACATTATTTTATTCATCCAGTAAGATGTCACGGTATAGCTATTTCTGAATTTCAGGGTAGATGTGTTTCCCCAGGTGGTGTAACTCAGATCTGTAAGGCCTCAATCCTAAAATTCAACCTGGGACCCAACTTTACGGCTCCTCTGCTCACACAAATTTATATATTTTTATGCACACTTACACAGACCATAATGGCATGATAATACATATGTATGTTTAACACCCATACAGTTAGCTCTGTGATACAATACACTAGCAAGTGACAGTTCTAGGTAATGCTGTTTACATCCATTCATTAGTTTAACCCTACTTAAAGGGACATGAAACGCAAAATGTTTATTTCACGATTCAGATGGAGCATACAAATTTAAATGACTTTCCAAATAACTTCAATTGTCAATTTTGCTTTGTTCTTTTGGTATCCTTTGTTGAAAATAATACCTAGGTAGGCTCAGGAGATGGGAATGAGCTGCTCATTGGTGGCTGCACATATTTGCCTCTTGTAATTGTCTTACGGAAGTGTTCAGTTAGCTCCCAATAGTGCATTGCTTCTCCTTCAATAAAGGATAACAAAAGAATGAAGCAAAATTGATAAAGGAAGTACATTGGAAAGTTGTTGAAAATTGTATGTTCTATCTGAACCTTGAAAAAAAAAATTGGGGTTTCATGTCCCTTTAAACCTCTGTGTCGAACAATCCATTTTTTAGGTGTCCAGTACTCTACTCAGAAGTATAGAGACAAACCAGGGAGAAGTCGAAAAAAATATATACAGGAATAGCCTAGGCAGCAAAAGCTGAGATCCATCTACAGACAAGAAGATCTAAATATTACTTTAGTTAGTTGTGTGGATTGAAAAGTCAACTGGTGTAAAGATGAGCTATGCTGGAGCTGGTGAGGATTTGATGCATGCCAACAAAGTAGCGTAGACAGCAGTAGAGCAGTGCAGTCACATGCTTATAACATATCATTTAATAAATCACATAGACAAAAAATAAGTAGGTACATGTACACCGCCCACAGTGACTGGGCTTACAGAGGACTGGGCCTCATCACAGCCACATTCACAGCAACCCAAGCAGTTGAATCAATGATTTTATCTACAGAGAAACAACAATGCATCTGTAAGCTTGGATACAATCTACCAATACGCCTTTATATACTTAAAAGTTTTGTACTGTCAACCTATAGCTAATTATACAGAAGTATAGTTCATACATCATTAAATTCTTTTCATCAGATGGTGAGAGCCCACAGGTCCTCACGTACGAGACTTCCCCTCCTGACCACTAGGAGGAAGCAAAAGAAACCTTCATTAAATAAATGAATTAATCAAGTAAACAGAAATTTATTTTTTCTTTTACATTTAAGTTTAAGCATTTTTTTTTTTATCTTTTATACTACCCCATGGTGTAAATATTTCAGATAATTTATAGTATTTTTGTGCTTTTTTACCTGTAACAGTTTTATATTATGTTCTTAGTGTAAAAATATTTTGCTTAACAATAAAAACAAACAAACATATTATCATGGGAATGTGCATTATTGACTTTCGGCACTAAACAAATGCCAAAATGGAGGCCGCAAGCTGCATTGGGCAATTTTCAGAGCCGGACTTATTCTTGTGAAAGTGCAACACACTAAGATTTGGATTTCATATGATTTCATATTATACCTTTTCTAAATAAGTTGTCTGAGTGCAGTTTATAATACAATGAAATCTATATTTTACATACTTTTCCAACAATCTCATCTGCAAAGATAGGCCAGATTTGTTCAATTCCAGTCCTCAGTGCACATGAACGAGCCAAGTTTATTTCCCCTGTGCTTTAGTTCAGATATTATGAAAATCTGGACTGTTGGTGTGCCCTGAGTTCTAGAGTTGAAAAACACTGGCCTAGACTGAGAGGTGGGGAGGTGGAGCTGGTACAATCAGAAAGAATGGATTTCTGGTTCTTGGGTTGGGGCTGATGAGTACATGGGCAGTATCTGGGGAGGTTTGTAGATGTGGCTGCATGTTGTTTGGAGAAAAAAACAGCAGGAGTAAGTAAAAAAGAGATAAATCTCTCGAACCTCAATCATTGCTCAAAATTCAGGACACTTTTGATTTCTGTATGTGCTAAGATGGTCATACAGATAATCATCTATTAATCCACTGAGTTTAGTTACTATCTCAACCCCTTCAAAACCGTGAATTTAAAAGAAAAATTTGTCCATTTTTGCTATCACTCCGTTTAAACAGAAATGATTTACCTAGAAAAACTATATATATTTTTAAAGTAGACAACTCAAGGTATTGATCTAGGCCAATTTTGGTATATTTCCTGTCACTATTTGGCCAATAAAATACGATCATATAGAACAAAATTGTTAACTTTTTCACAAACTTTGGGTTTCTCGCTGAATTTATTTACACACAACTACTGCAGTCATAAGACAAAGGGCTCCATGTACTAAGCAGTCAGCGAGCTACCCGCAACAAATCTCGCGTCAAAATTCGCAAACTGATATGTACAAAGCCGTCAATTATGTTAAAACTCGCATCTTTAAAATTGCGAGCGTACTTATCCGCCAAACCTCGCTACCGCTCCATTTTTCACTGTAATTAGACACATTTGACCACCAACTCGCCAAAAACGAATGTACTAAAAAATCTATTTGTCCGCTCGCTACAATTTCCGCTCCCACCTCGTTATTTTTGCCTCGCCACCTTTTAGGTGGCGGGCAAGGTACAAAACAATAGGAAAGTCAATCTAGACGCCAGTCTAGACATATATAAAAGGCAGTAATATCAGCATTGTACTTACAGCATAACTGGCGTCTAATTTGTCTCTCATTTCCATGTACATAAATTGCGCCCAATTTGTCGACTGTAATTAAAGAGTAATCTATTTAAATTTGTATTGTATAGTTGTCAATCTTTATAATTATTTTTATATTAATATTTATATATTATCAGATCCAGATGAAGCCATATCAAAATTGTAAATAAATATTACAAAAATAACGCTCTGTTATCACTCTTCAAAAAATTTTGAACAATAATAAAGTTGTTTAGATAAGTTGAACTTTTATAGGAGCAAAATTCTATTCCCGCGACTACTATGATGTTCGTGACACCTTGCATGTCACGTGTTAATAATTGGCCAGACAATTCAACTGAAAGTTAAGTACATCAGCTTAGTCGCGGCGAGCGAGGCGTCAAATTTATCAACAATCCGCAACTGCTCGCGGCGGGCTAGACTTGTCTATTTATTGGGGGAATATTAGTACATAGCGACAGCGGACACCATTTCGCCCGCGGCGAGTAACGGCGAGTTTATCCGCGTCTACAATGACGGATGAATTGACTGCTTAGTACATGGAGCCCAAAGGGTTGTAAAAGTGTGGAATGAGTGAAAACACATGGCTATGAAATAGGTTTTTTTGCAATTATAAGACCGCTAATTTAAGTTGTGTGCCACACTTTAAAATTCCCAGCAGCGGAGTGGTTAATCAGTTAGCTGTTATATGTAAATTATTTTGCAGTTTAGAGATTACACTCCCAACCGAAACCTCACACTTTCTGATCCCTCCCAAACACCTCTCCTACCCACTGATTACCCCCATATTAGGTGCTGGCAGACAGTTTGCCAGTATGCAGCTTAGGGATTTTATTTATTTATTTCACATATTTATTTTTTGTAATTTCTGTAGTGTAGGGAGCCCTTCTTATCCACCTACCTCCCTTATCCCATCCAAACATCTCTCTAACCCTCCCCCTTCCACTACTCCTGGACATCTTTGTTACTGGCAGCTAGTCTCAAATTAGCCATTTTTTTTAAAATGTATTATTTTATTTTTTTCTGTAGTGTAGCAGGCCCCCTCCCACCTCCAAGATCACCCTTTTACTCCAGCCGATTTTGTTCCATAGCGTATGGCCACTTCCCTCCCTCTCCCCTGAATTTCTGTTTCTGTGGCACAGGTGAAATAATCAGCTAATCAGTAATTATGGTTAATAACCTGCTTTCAACCATCAGCTGATTATTTCACGTGTGCTGTAGTTACGAAATCATGAAAATCGGACCTGTTAGGGATACTTGAGGACTAAAGTTTGTTTAGTAAGTTATGCTTTAAACATAATTATATTTCTGTTATTACAACATAGAGGCAATATGCTATGTGACTTTGTAAGATCAATTATGAATACACAAACAGAGGCATATATTGGCCTAGGCAAACAAGGCACTTGCCTAGGGCAGCAGATTGGGAGGGGGCAGCACTTTTTTGTGGCTATGTTTGTAAGAAGCTTACAGTTATTTTAGAAGTATTGTACAGGTATATAATGGGAGATTTTGCCCAAAGAGCTTACATTCTAGGGGATATAATAATAGACTGTCCATGGAGTATAAAGTTTAGAAGTAGCTCTGAACCTTTTTTTTTATTCAGCAAACTATTGCCTTTAGTTCTGTTGTCTTTCAGCACTTAGTATTGTGTTTGGAGGAAGTATTCTTTCAAAAAAACCTGTGTTTGGGTTTTTTATGTACAATATATTGCAGCAATAGATAGATGTGTATGTGTATACGTGTGTGAACATACACATGTATGTATAACTCTGTTTATGTCTGTGACTGTGTTTGTATGAACATTTATTTTGCAATATTATGGCAAAAAAGGCCTAAAACCTTAGGATAGGGGGAAGTAGATCTTAGAGTGCCTAAGGCAGCGAAAACCTAAATATTCCACTGTATACAAAGCCTATGTTGTATACACTTGAAGCTGAGAAAATTAGTTCAGCCAAATATTAAGTTCTAACTAAACTTTCATTATAAAGTTACACCAGGAAAGGGGTTAAACACACAAATCTCCACACAGAAGCCTTAAGCTGTACAGGCAAGAGACTACTGGTGAGCCTTGTGAACTCACTTTTGTGGAATTAACCTTTTCGTGCAGAGGTTAACATGTCTACATCGGAACAACTGTTCCGATGTAAACAAATTGAAATCTTGCGATTGTGCATGTGATCACGAGATTTCAATGATGGGATCGTGTCAGGGGGGCTTCCCTATGATGCTAGGCACGCCCTCCAGACTGTGAACCCAGTAGGGAAGCGCCAGTGGCTTCAAGAAAGCCAAGCGGTTAGGACGTTGGATTCCGTCCTTTGGCGCTAAAGCCCAGCAAAATTTGGATGGAATACAACGTCCTAACGGCGTTAAAAGGTTCATCTTAAATTTATCAACAATGCAAAAAAAATAACACTACCAATTAGATAATTTAAAGGGACAGTAAAGGCAAAATTAAACTTTCATGATTAAAATAGGGCATTCAATTTTAAATAAATTAGCTTTTTACTTTTATCGTCAAATCTAGTTGGATATTCTTTGTTGAAGGCTAAACCTAAGTAGGCTCATGGACTGATTTCTAAACCCTTGAAGGCCACCTCGTATCTAAGTGCATTTTATTATTATTATTATTATATATAGATAACATTGTGCTCACTCCCGTGGAGTTATGCAGGAACCAGTACTAATTGGCTGCAATGCAAGTTTAGAAAAAGCACTGAGATAAGGGGGGAGTATGCAGAGCCTTAGATACAAGGTAATTACAGAGGTAACAAGTTTATTAATATAACAGGATTATCTATTTTTTAAAATAATAAAAATAACCCTTTAATACTTGTATTATAATGTCTCTATGTTTCCCAAAAAACAGATAAATCTACTGCCCCATGTAAGTATCCTGTGACTAAACATCACTTGTTAAACAACCACATTTGAATAGTTAGGTCAGTAGTGAAAGAGTTAATCTCTCTGTCTGTCACACTGTGGGATAGTTACAGGTGCTAATGATTAAAAGCTCTAGAAAGAAATCTGTTATACAGGAGGGGGTTTAGAAGGGGGATGTGTTTACTAGAGGAATGCTAGGAGGCTAAGTCATCATCTTGACTCAAAGGGCTTTATGTGCATCAGTTAAAGGCTCAAGTATAGCTTTTTAAGGATCTGTATGGATGGCGTAAAGGTATAGTACAAATAACAGAAAAATACCTTTTCCAATGTTCTGTGCAATAAAGGAAAAGTCTGTTTAACCTGCAACCATGTTACTCCCACTGTGCACTTCCTTTAACACCTCAGAGTTTAGTCCCTTGTAAGCTGCAGAGAGATCAGTATTTACTCCCTCCTCATTCACATACACATGCAGAGAATTATTCATTTTTTACAAACTGTATTTACAGCAGTTTTAACACCTTGTCAGCCACATGCAGAATCATATTAAAATGACACAGTATCAATATGCTAAATCACATGAGAGTGATGCAGCATAACTGTAAAAAAAACCTGACAATAAATGTATCACTTTTACATCTCTATGTAAAAAACGAAGATATTTTACTTAAAAATGTCTTCAACTAAAATAGTAAGTGATCTGTGAACAGTTATTCTTCATCTATTGTCTGCAGTATGCTGTAAGATAAAAACAGCCAATCCGCTTCATCATTGCTGATGTCACACCTTGCTTTACTTTGATCTCATTGGATTTTACTGCAATGTCTTAAGATTTCATAGTAAACTTCCTTAAAGGGACATGAAACTCAAACATTTTCTTTCATATTTCCAACAGAGCCTAGAATATTTTCCAATTTACATCTTTTATCTAATTTTCTTTGTTCTCTTGGTGTCCTTCGTTGAAAAGGATACCTAGGTAGGCTCAGGAGCTGGGATCTAGCTGCTGATTGGTGACTGCACATATATGCCTCTTGTCATTGGTTTACTGACGTGTTCAACCAGCTCCCAATAGTGCATTGCTGCTCCTTTAATAAAGGATACCAAGAAAATTAAGCAAAATTTATAATATAAGTAAATTGGAAAGTTGTTTAAATTTGTATGCTTTATTTGAATTCTAAAATATTTTTGGGGGGGTTTCATGTCCCTTTAAACTAAGGAGGGAAATAACATTACTGTGCTGCACATACCAGATGCATGCTCCCTTGCAAGTCCTAGAACTAGCATGTTTAAAGTCCCTTTATATTGGGATGTGGCAATTGAGGATATTTTGAGGTAAAACATCTTCCTTTTTTACATAGAGATTAGACTGTGCATTTGGCAGCGAGATTTGAAATTGGGTAGTTTTGTAGCCAAATGTAAAGCATACTAATATTTCTGTATTAGTCAGCTACATACATTTAGCACATAAGTTACAGAGCTAAGTTGAAAAGCAAGGAGATATTGAAGAAAAAGTGAAGGGATAGAGGGTGGACAAATGGTGCTGCGGAAAGAGTATGTTTAACAGAGACAATAACCAGTGAGCTTTAAAGAAAGTGTAACTCTTCAAATGACATAAAAGGGACATTCTTATAGGGGTAAATAAAATGAGAAAGAGATAAGCAAAATGGACAAGTGAATCAATTCCAAAGTGTAAGGCTGTAAAATGGCAAATAAAACAAAGGGACAGCAAATCCCCAAAGCATTGGCCTGGATGATGCTGAATTTAGACTTGATTAGAGAACCTGATGTTGTGTAGGCTGAGATGAGAAAAGGCCTGTAAGGAAATAAAGGTATAGAATAGGAGAACAATGCAGAACAATATACTAAAGATGTGGCTTGAAAGATAAGAAATCTCCATCAATACATCTGTGTCACATGTCCCCAAGGGAGTAGACTGGAGCTTCAGTAAGTAGTCAGCAATATTGAAGTTCACAGATAAATTAACCCCTAGAAATTGCACAGATCTTAGTGTGTTGCACATTTACAAGAAGGAATCTGAACTCTGAAAGGCCAAGAGGGCCACCTTCTTCTGCATTCAGATGCTAACGATGCATATAATGGCAAAAATGCTTCTAGTAAAAGTTATTACTGTTTTAGTGTTAACATTATTCTCTGCACATGAGGCATAGCTAGATATTCTCAGTGCATCAGTATTTTAAATACTGCAGATGCTCAGAGAGCCATTGGGTCTTGTATCAATTAACACATTGAACCATTACCAGATAATACAAGCACCTTTAGGTTCTCTGAGCAAGCCCTGTGTTTCAAAATTCTGGTACACAGAAGATACTTAAATGCATTCTAGAAACAGCTATAACCTTTAATAGAAGCATTTTTGCTAATACATGTATATTGCACAAATGTTTGTTTAAAACTGAAATGCACCTGTGTGCATTTCAATTTCGCCTGGAATATCCCTTTTAAAGGGACAGTAAACGTACAGAATAATGTTATATAATTCTGCACATAGTGCAGAATTATATAACATTATCTTAGCTTTAACTTCATAAATTGAAAGCATTGCAAGCTTTTCTTAGTGTAAAGTTGGACTCCCCTCCAGGCTCTACTGAGCGGGTCTTGGATTTCCAAAGCGCTTTACGGGATTGCTGGCTAATCAATTGCGCTATTGGACTAAATGTAGCTTGCTTCCGCTCTGGTCTAGTAGCAAGAGTGAGCTATATTCAGCCCAATGGCGCTATCGGGCATGCTGTGACTAGCCATCAAGTCCGCGAAGCGCTTTGGAAATCCAAGACCTGCTCAGTAGAGCCTGGGGCGGAGTCCAACTTTACACACAAAAAAAACTCCCAATGCTTTTAATTTATGAAGTTAACACTAAGATAATATATAATTCTGCACTATGTGCAGAATTATATAACATTATTCTGAAGGTTTACTGTCCCTTTAAAGTAAAAATGGTTTCTGTGTAGTAGCAGTTCAAATAATAGATATGTAAACTAAGTTTCATTGTACATTCAGCAAATTTCTTACAATTAAAAACCTTGTCACTGAAAAGCTGATGAGACTGGTATGGGTGAAAAAGGTGCATCTAACATGGAACATAACCTTTTCAGAATTAGAAATTCCTGGCAAAGTTTCCCCATTTAAAATATAGGTTACTCCCACAAAACTCCCATGGAATACCTATATACTTGCCATGTATGCGATACAACATTGTTAATAAATAGACATGTGCGTTTCAAATCAAATATCAGAAGAATTTGTCAAATTCGGAGCTTCGGATCGATTTGAATTTCCGAATTACCCTAGCAATGAAACTAAACTAATCTGAATGCATTTGTAACAAATAAATCCAAATTAGTTTGGATTTATTTGTTAAATTTGAATGACCATGGACTAATCACAATTACAATTACTAGTATTGTACAATACATTAGGTTATATCACTCTGCTAGCTCTGTGCAGGGCACATTATGTAGCTGGTACCTGTGAGGTTGGTAATTAGGTGGGATGTGCTGTGTATTACAATAGTATTATGTACTGTATATTAGGTTATATGCCTCTGCTAGCTCTGTGCCTATTACGTAGCTGGTACCTGTGAGGTTAGTACTTATGTTGATTTAGATGGGTTACACCTAATATACAGTACATATTATTAGTCTAATACACAGCACATCCTACCTAACGCATACCGAACTTCTGAATTTATTAATCGAATCCAAACCGAATACATTAGAATTTATTTGAATCCAAATAAATCAGAAACGAATGTATCCGAACTCAAATCGATCCGAAAACGAAATTTAAAAAAAATCCAAATCCGTCTGAAACAACAAATGTTTCCGCCGCGCACAAGTCTATTAATAAAGAACAAAAACAAAAAACACCTTAATAATAAACCTGTAGGAGCTGGAAGGATGACGGTATATTGTACTTGTGTACGCAATTTATTATGTTCCTGTAGCATACTGTTAAATACCTTAATATGTATGTATTTTCGTTATATAAATAAGTGTTTTTAATGTGTTCTTTTCTTTATAGGATGAAAATTCCGTACATGAGATATCAATAAGCCATAGAAGACAGTAGCCACTTGTTCTACTTCTAATATGGCGGCTACACAGTAACACGTTTGGTTTGGTGCTGTCACAATCATAGAAGTAAAACATTTTAGTAGAGTGTGAAATTATAGCGGCTATAAAATGTATTGAAAAAGTTGTCAGTTAAAAAAACAACACATTTTACATAATGCAAAGCTGAAAAAACGCACTTTTGCAAAAGAAAAAAAATCTGTGGCTACTGTCTTTTATGGAATATTAATATCCCATGCACAAAATCTTATTTCTAAAAAGAAAAGTACATGCCAAAAGTTAAAACCACGTTTATTAAAAAAATGAATATGTATATTATAATATTTAACAGCATGCTACATACATGTAGCTAACTACATACACATGTACAATATATCCACAATACCCAGCTGCTATAGGTTTATTATTCATGTCCTAATTTTATTATTGCATTTGTAATAAAAGGGGATGAGTTTCTGTTAAAGGGACATAAAACAAGTTGGGATAGAGACAAAATATAATATGTACTTTAATTACTTTACCTGCAAATGTATACTGCAGTGCCGTCGCCATTAACCCTTTCTTTTTAGTTTCTGAATTGTAAAGCTTTAACTCCCCTCACACACTTCCTTTTATGGCTGTATCTCTATCTATTGTGCTTTGATAAATACAAAAAATGCATAGGGATTATCTGCTGGAGCATGCCTAGAAGCTGTGAGCTCAGTTAAAATTCAATTCCTGTGTCTAAACACTGATAAGAGGGGGTGGAGTTGGCTGCTCCAGGCAGCTTAGCTATGTAATTAATTTTTGAAAATTATTTTAAAATACTTGCCAACAATATTTTAAACATTTTTTTTTATGCAAACTATTTTTAATTAATTATCCATTTTAGGATATGCACAGATCTCAACCTATTTTATGTCCCTTTAACACATGTAAATTCTATTGCCTTTCAATAATTTGTAAAGGTATAATTTACATTACACCTTCAATGCAGGTGGCAATGCTGGTTTTAAAATGCTGCCAGTGTCATAGAAGTATAGTAAAACACCTTTTGACAAGACTGTCCTCAAACTATGAGTTCATCCCTTTATAAATCAATGCCAATCTCGATTGCAAGATATATTATTTTAAAATATCACTATTATCACAATCCTTTTAACATTGGGGCCTACGTATTCGCTTTTGAGTAAACAGTCATAAATAAGATGAGGACTTTAAGTAAATATAATTAGACAGATAAGATAATGACAAGGTCTACCCTCACTACAAATGCAGTCCATTCTATTGGGTGAGGTTTCAATTAGCAGGAAAAACTATTGCATATACAAAAATAAACATCAATGAACAATTTCCCATACATTTTAAACTCTGCAGCTGTTATAACAAGTTGTTGTAAACACATTAAGGGGAAACCAATTTTAAAGCACACTGTCCTTTTAATCCACATTTGTTTATTTTTTTATGTTCCTATCCACTTGCTCAACATGTTGTTTAATGCTATATATTGATTCTGTTGAAGGTTATTTGCACGCTGTTTGTAAATTGTTGACTGAAATACATATTTTGAAGGGTGCATTTGAAGCATTAGAAGAACTTGACCCTATAACTGCAATAGACAACTTGTTACTCTTTTACATATTCCTAGTTTATTCTGCAATGTAGAGCCCATTAATGCTTAACCAGGGATGTAATCAATATTTATAAGGTTATATTGGTGGTAACTCTCTATACTATAAAACCATATTGGCTTTGTATGGACTTAAAGGGATATGAAACACAAGTTTTTTCTTTAAGGAACTTTCTAATTTACTCCTATTATCAATTTTCTTCATTCTCTTTATTTGAAAATCAGGAATATAAGCTTAGGAGTCAGACCATTTTTGGTGCAGCACCTGGGTAGTGCTTGCTGATTGGTGGCTAAATGGATGCGATGAGGGGATAAACTGAGACAGTATATATATATATATATATATATATATATATATATATATATATATATATATATATATATATATATATATATATATATAATTTTATTTTTTTTCTTACATCTAAATCAAATTCTAGATCTGATCAGTTAGTCCATAATATGGTTACTAACTGATTAAAGGGATTAAAAGGTTAAAATTGAAGTGTGCATTTCAATGTGCACGAGTATGCAAACATACACACAATCTTCAGCAATCTGAGCTTGAATACTTGTGCATGGGCCCTCAGAGGATACGTACGTATGCTGCAAAAAAAAACAGTAATAACTTTTACTAGAAATTTTTTTACAAATGGAAGTATATTGCAAAAATGCTTCTATTTCAAACTAAAATGCATTTATGCACATTTCAATTTTGATCTTTCTATACAAAAAAAGTAAAAATCCTTTTGTAAGAAAATAACAAAAGCAATATACAGATGATACCTATAATAGTTAACTAATAGTGGATACAATTGCAAGCTTTCAGGACACTGAGTTATCTTCATCAGACATTCATTGTCTTGAAAGCTTGCAATTGTAATCACTATTAGTTAGCTATTAAAGGGACATAAAACCACTACATCTTTCTTTCATTATTCAGATACAGCTGTGTTTCTCAACCGTGGTCCTCAAGTACCCCCAACAGGACAGGTTTTCATTATAGCTGAACCAGTGCACAGGTGACGTAATTAGCTGAGCAGTAACACCATGGTTACTAATTTGCATTCACCCATCAGCTGATTGTTTCACTAGTTTAGCTATAATTCAAACCTGGCCTGTTGGGGGTACTTGAGAACCGCGATTGAGAAACAATGAGATAGAGCATACAATTTTAAACAACTTTCCAATTTATTTCTATTATGAAATTTTCTACATTTTCTTGTTATCCTTTGTTGAAAGTTAAGTTCAGGAGTGTGCACGTGCCTGCAACACTATTTGGCAGCAGTTTTGCAACAGTGTTATACATTAGCAAGAGCACTAGATGGCAGCACTATTTCCTGTCATGTATTTCTCCAGACATGTGCACACTACCTATCTAGGTATTTCTTCAACAAAGAATAACAAAGAGAACAAAGCAAACTTAATAATAGAAGTTAATTGGAAACTTTTTTTTAAAATGGTATTCTCCATCTCAATCATGAAAGAAAGATTTTGGGTTTCATGTCCCTTTAAAGGTATTGCCTGTATATTGCTTTTTGTTTTTACTTTTTTTTTTTAATACACTGGCTAACATGGTACTGCCTTTTTTCTGCATCATTTTGGACCTTTCTGTGTTACTACAATTCCTGCTGGAAAGATTAAATTAAAAAATAATAAATGGACAATACATACTAGGAACTTAACCCAATAAACAACCAATAGAATATGAAAACGCCCCTTAGTAACCAATATATATATTAAGCCATGTAATTTATTGTTACAGTAAACTGTTCTCTATACCAGTTATGGAAATGTTTTAAGTGAAAAGAAAATATCCTATAATAACAAACAAATACTTTCAAAATAAATAACATTTATTTCAAATGGAGATGTTTCAATAGTGACAAGCACCTATACATTAACACCATAAAAATGTAAGATCAACTGAACCACTTACATTTTGTGCTAAATGTGTTCATTTATTTTCTATTGCTTGTCTATTTAGTGCTAACATCTGCATATCATATAGTGGGGGTGCATTATTCATTCACATAATAGAATACTATGGGGTGGCAGTAATCATTAATGTAAGGTAAGGCTTACACACTAAGCTGATGTCGCACAAAAAATCCATTTAAAGGGAAATGAAACCCAAATTTTTTCTTTCATGATTCAGTTAGAGAATACAATTTTAATCAACTTTCTAAATTTACTTCTATTATCTAATCTGTTTCATTCTCTTTGTATCATTTGTTGAAGGAGCAACAATGCATTAATGGTTTCTAACTGACTGCATGGGTGAGCCAATCACAATCGATATATACAGCCACCAATCAACAGCTAGAGCTTAGGCTCTCTGCTGCTTATTAGCTTGCTTGGATAAACCTTTCAGCACGAATAAGAGAAGGAAGCAAATTAAATAATAGAAGTAAATTCAAAAATTGTTTAAATTGTTATTCTCTATCTGAATCATGAAAGAAAAAATTTGGGTTTCATGTCCCTTTTTTTTTTTTTTTTTTTTAAATTTTATAATTTTATTGGAATTAATAACATACAGAGTTTGGATAGAAACAGTCAACAACAAAATAGAAAAAGAAATTTCCTATGGCAGGTATTCATTTTACCTAGCCATAGCTGTGTCATACATCTTATATTATATACATAGAAGAAAGACAATAAAGAAAAAGGAATCAAAACTACAAGCAAAATCCGATTGCCATTAGTGGCATCCATTAGGAGTAGAGTATTTTGAATTTGTATTATTACATTAATATGGTACACTGCTAGGTCAGTACGCAATTTCTAGTATAGATTCAGCTCTAAATGCTGAGGTTCTCACCACCAGCTTAATTTAATTCCAGTATCACGGATCTATCTTGTGACTAACATCTAACCACCTAGTAACTAGGGATGGAAAAAAGGGAGAGAAGAAGAAAAAAAAAAAAAAAAGAAAAAAGAAGAAAAAAAAAAAAAGGAGAAGAAAGGAAGGGAAGGAATGGGGGAAGGGAGAGGGGAGGAAGGGAGAAGGATAGATAATCCAGTAAATCAATAATTAATTCCCCCCTCACGCCGTTAGCCTAGACAAATGACCATGTGCTTGGAAATTCTCCTGTCTGTATTTGCTGCATAAACCATTCCGATCTCTTAAAAGTTATCACTATTTGTTTCTGAATGGTTATGGGGAGGGAGAGGATCATCATTTTCCATTTACTGAAGAATTGCCGTAATTGTTTATTATTGGTAATTTTTATGTTGTACTGGTCTAGTATTATTTGATGCTGAGCTTTCCTGGTAAATTCCGAAAGTTTTAGGTCACCCCTGCCCTTCCAATTAGTGAAAATTACATTTCTACCCACTAATATCATTGCATTCAGGAATTTGTGGTTAATTCTATATCTAATGCTACTGTGATGGACTAAAAAGACTACCTCAAACTGTGTAAATTTCATCTGGACTCCCGTAACCTTGTTACACCAATAGTTAATTTTGTTCCAGAACTGCCTAACTTTCGGGCACATCCACACACAATGGAACAGATCTGCTCTTTCTTGTCTACATTTAGGGCATTCTCCTAGTGTTGTATTATCACTCCATCTAGATATACGGTCAGGGGCGAAGTATGCCAAATTCAGTAATTTAGTGTGTGATTTCCACCAGGTAACTAAGGTAGTTGCTTTCATTGCAAGCTTAATACTGGCAGAGATCCGATCTTTCTCGGCTATAGGTAGGATCTTATCCCATTTTCCAAGTAATCTATTCAAATGAATTTCCCCTTGAGCATTAATTAGCATTCTATATATTAGTGAGATTCTATTGACCCCATCCGCATAAGATTGAATTACTCTACCTAATTCTCCTTTTTCCAGTTCCATCCCTGTATCAGTTCTTAAATTCGCTATCCAATGACTGACTTGTAAATAAGCATATAGAGAAGACCTTTCTAGGTTATATTTACCTTTCAACTCTTCAAAGGGTTTTACTATCAACTTTCCTTCCTGACATATTTGCCCTAGAGACTGAAGACCAGCATGAGCCCATCTAGAAAAGACTGACTTATTCAACCCTGGTGCGAAACTTGGATTTCCTGTTAACGGGAGGAAGGTCGATTTACGAAAATTGGTCCTAGTTCCTAAGCAGACTTTTTGCCATGTCCTTACAACATCTTTAATAGTGACATATTGCATTATATTGGCTGGCAACTTGCTTGCTGGATTGTGTAAGATTGCTTTTAAGTTAAAGGGGGCTACCAGATATGACTCTGTCATACAATGTGACGTGGCCTTTCTCGGTTATCCAATCTAACGCAAGTTTGCCCACAGCTGCATAGTTGTAGGTTCTAATGTTTGGGCATGCTAGACCTCCATACTGTTTTGGGAGTGTTAAGGTTGTAAATGCTATTCGGGGCTTTTTCTCCCGCCAAATAAAGTTATTGAAAGTCCTTTGTAATATCTGGACATCTTTATTATATAATAGCAGTGGGAAGTTTTGGAGGAAGTATAACAGTTTGGGAAATATAATAGCTTTTATGAGGATTATTCTAGCCAAAATACTAAGTGGTAGGTTGGACCAAAGTTGAACTTTGTCTTGTAGCTCTTTAATACATTTTGGAAAGTTCAATTCATACCAGTCCCTAGGGTTTCTACTCAAACTTAAGCCCAGATATTGTATACACGCCGTTTCGTGAAACGGATGGGTTACTACCTGTATAGGTTTATATATCCATAGAAGTTCTGATTTCTCGTTATTGATCCTATACCCCGAGAAGGATCCAAACAGCTCAAATATGGATAGAACTTGTGGTATAGATTGGACCGTGCTACTTAGAAATAATAAAAGATCATCCGCAAAAAGTGAGAGCACTATGTCCTGATGGCCTATTCTGATCCCCTTTAACTCCTGCCTTAAAAAAATTGCCAACGGTTCAAGAGATAAATTAAAGAGTAGTGGGGATATCGGGCAACCTTGTCTTGTCCCTCGCCCTAGTGGAAAATACTCAGAAGCTTCACCGTTTACTATGATTGGTGACATTGGGTTTTTATAAATCGTCTGTATAAATTTGTGGACAGGCCCTATTATTCCAAATCTCTCTAATGACTCAAAAAGGTGGTCCCACCCGATCGAGTCGAACGCCTTTTCGGCGTCGACTGATAGTATTGCCAGATCTGGTTTATAGTGTGCCGTTTTATAGACTTTATTTGCAAAATAATCTAGGACTAGTTGTACTTTTTGTATATTTTTGACAGGATTACGTCCTATTATAAATCCTGCTTGATCTGGGTGTATAATATAGTGTAAGCATTTTTTAAGGCGATTGGAAATGATAGCCGTCAACAGTTTATAGTCCTGATTCAGGAGGGAGATAGGTATATATGCCGCGGGGGAAGTAGGATCTTTACCTTTCTTTGGGATCAGAACTATATTGGAAGATGTAAATAGTGGGGATTGTGATTTATTTTCAATGAAATAATCATTAAAAAGTGTATGTAGTAAGGGGAGAATTTGTTCTCGCAAGAGTTTGTAGAATTCGGCAGGCATAGCATCTGGCTCTGGAGTTTTACCTCCTTTAAGCTTAATTATAGCATCTGATATCTCTCTTATTGTAATTGGTTCGTTCAATCTTTGTAAGTCAGTCTTTGAGACCTGGGGCACTTTGATCTTCTGCCAGAACTTCTCCTTATTACTTTGTTCTATTGCACTGGAAGAATATAGCTTTTGATAGTAGTCTAAGAAAACCTGTCTTATTTCTGAGCTTTTATTGGAAATCTTATTTTGATAATTAATGGCTGAGATGAAGTTTTTCTGTTGTCTGGTTTTTGTAATTTTGGCTAATATTTTAGCCGAAATGCACTGACTCCCTGCAAAGAAGGCTTTTTGCTTCTGCTCCTCTTCTGCCATTTTTTGCTTGAGGAAAAGATTATGCTCCCCTCTAATCTTTCTGTATTTATCCCAATTAAATGTAGTTTTGTCTTGGATATAACGTGTGTATGTGTTTTTGAGTGTATTGGCTAGTTGTTCATCTCTTTGGTCTCTTTTTTTTCTTTATCCTAATAAGATATGCTTTTATTTCGCCTCTAAAGACCGCCTTTGCAGTTTCCCATAAAATTTCAGGTTTATCCATATAATCTTTATTATGGTTAAAAAAACTCTCCATTTTTCTTGGAGCCATGACCTAAATTTAATATTTTGAACCAGATATTGTGGGAAAAAGAAACGGGCATTACTGTTCCGAGTGGAGATCTTGTAGTGGATCTCAAGTGAAATAATTGCATGGTCCGATAAGATAATATCTTTATCAGGAACTGATAAATATGTGTATAGGTGGAACACAACTGCAGAATGAATAATAATATGTATGTTACACAGGACTGCCTAAAACCTCTATTACTGAAAAGGCTTCCTTCAGTCTTGTGATTAAGTATAATATAACAAGCATTGATAACTTATTCAGCAGAAAGTGAATAACAAAATGAAATATACTGTTAAGATCACCCTTAGATAATAACAGAAAAAGGATAATACGATAAAGATTCAGACAAGCAGCATTACAGCAACAGAGAACCAAACAAGTGAAGTTGCGGTTTTAGGCTTTAAAGTTCATGAATAAACTTCTATCTTTAATACAAGTCTGAGTTGCATGTTATGAAATATGATGTTTAGCTGTAATTTGTACCTTGGTTATGCAGGCAGCTAGGAGAGCAAGAGGGGTTACCTTCGTAGGTGTATCAGAGCAGTTAGAGTGAGACCGGAGCAGACCCGGAAGTGACGTCACGGTGAGTAGCGTAATCAGGAGAATCCCACTGACAGGCTGTATGAACACTGAGGGTATGAGCTGCGGTAAAAAGAAAGCAGCGAGAGGTGATAGAAAAACACAATAGGTACTTTACCCCACAAGGAGAGAGAGTGACTTAAAATAGGATTCCAAAATAGATGTTGCTGATTAGGAAAAAGGCTCAGATCTCCGTATTACAAGGTAGAGAAGGAAATGGCTGAGCAGGCAGGTAATCCTCTCTGTAGCGAAGATCATCAATACTGAGCAAGGTGTAACAGGTGAGCGGCACTCTTAAGGAAGGAGGAACAAATCAGAAAATAGTGGGTGTAGCTAGGAGAAAAATGGGTTGAACCAGGCAGAACCTGACAGAACCCCCTCCTCAAGGACGCTGTTCCACAGCGGATGGACGAGGCCGGTCAGGATGGCGACGATGAAACAAGGAGAGTAGTCTAGGTGAGTTGAGATTGGAGAGGGGCTCCCAAGAATCCTCATCACTTGAATAATTCTTCCACCTGACCAAATACTGTAGAACACCCCTGGAGATCCTGGAGTCCAAAATGGATTCAACTTCATACTCATCATCAGCAAGAGGAAGGTTTGTAGGTGGCAAAAGAACTTGTGCATCTCTTGCGGGTACATAAGGTTTTAATAAAGATACGTGGAATGTAGGATGAATCCTAAGAGTGCTGGGAAGGCATAACTTGACAGCATTGGGATTGATGACACTTTGGACAGGAAAGGGACCTATGAAGAGACTGGCCATCTTCTTGGAAGGAACTTGTAATCTTAAGTTCTTAGTAGATAGCCAGACTAAATCTCCCGGGGAGTATTCAGGCGGCTTCCTTCTCCTGAGGTCATAATAATGTTTCTGGTTCTCTTGGGCCAAACAAATGTTCTCCTGGATGACATTGAAATTCTCCTGCAGAGAATTGTGGAGCTGATCCAGCGGTGGTGAATCCGATGAAGCAAGGGTTGAGAAGGTCAGGGTAGGGTGATAGGCATAGTTTGCGAAGAAGGGTGTCATTTTTGTAGAAGCATTGGTTAAGTTATTGTAGGCGAATTCGGCCATAGAGAGATAATTCATCCAATCGTTCTGTTGATAGGAACAATAACATCTGAGAAAGTGTTCGAGCCACTGGTTTAACCTCTCTGACTGCCCATTAGTTTGGGGATGAAAAGCTGTAGTAAAACGATGTTCCATATTAATCAATGTACATAATTTGTTCCAAAATTTTGAGGTGAATTGTGTACCCCTATCTGTCGTCAAGATAGAAGGTATCCCATGCAACTTAATGATGTGGTCAATGAACAGGGTGGCAGTTTCAGAAGAAGTGGAAAGTTTATGGAAAGGGATGAAATGAGCCATTTTAGTGAATAAATCTATGACCACAAGGATAGTTGTTTGATTTTTTGATGGTGGTAAATCTACAATAAAATCCATGGAAACATGGTGCCAAGGCTTTTTAGGGACTGGTATAGGCATAAGCAAGCCAAAAGGTGGTCTTCTTTCTGGTTTGCAAGTGACACAAGTCCTGCAACTGGCGATATGATCAGAAATGGTGGATTTCATGTGTGGCCACCAATAAGTACGTGAAACGAGATCCAAGGTACGTTGAAGACCAGGGTGTCCAGCTAAAGGAATGTCATGGCAGGTCTGTATAATTTGTTTTCTCATGGAGGGTGGTATGAAGATTTTCTTATCATAGTAGTAAATGCCATGCATTTTGGTTAAAGTTGGTTCAGGTGGGTTTGAATGTTCCTTGCAGTAATTACGGAGATCAGTCAAGAACGTTGAAGTGAAACCAATGAAGCATTGTGGGGAAACAATGTCTTTTCTGACAGGGATGTCAGTTGTGGTCGTTCTGGTATCCGGGATAAAGCGTCAGCTTTGATGTTTTTATTAGCAGGTCTGTAAATGATAACGAAATTGAAACGGTCAAAGTACAGACTCCAACGAACCTGTCTGGCAGTTAAGGTTTTATTAGATTGTAAATACTGGAGGTTCTTTTGGTCTGTGTAGATATTAATTGGCAGAGTGGTGCCTTCAAGGAGGTGTCTCCAGTGTTCAAGGGATCGTCGGATGGCCAATAACTCCTTGTCCCCTATGGCATAATTTTGTTCGGCAGAGGACATTAGTTTGGAAAAATAGGAAATTGGATGGAGTGGATCAGACAGAGATTTTTGTTGTGAGAGGACTGCTCCAATGGCGAAATCGGAAGAATCAACTTCCAGAGTATATTGATATGAGGGATTGGGAAATTGAAGGATTGGTGCGGAGGTAAATCTGGATTTCAAATAACGGAAAGCATGTACAGCATCTGAACCCCATGAGAAAGGTGTCGTAGAGCCTGTTAAAACTGTGAGTGGTTTTACTATTTTAGAAAAACCCTTGATAAATTTTCTATAATAATTTGAAAAGCCAAGGAACCGTTGCAGGTCTTTTCTAGTCTTTGGTTCTGGCCAATCCAAAACAGCCTCAACCTTCTCTTTCTGCATCTGGATTCCTGAGGGAGAAATATCATATCCTAGAAAGGATACCTGTGTTGTGTGGAATTTGCATTTCTCCAATTTGGCGTATAATTTATATGCTCTAAGTCGTGCAAGGACTTGGCGAACATGCCTGATGTGTTCCTGTAAAGTTCTGGAATAAATGAGTATATCATCCAGATATATAACAATGCATACATCTAGGAGGTCTCTGAATACATCATTAATGAAGTATTGGAAGGTAGCTGGGGCATTGCAAAGACCAAAGGGCATTACAAGGTACTCAAATAACCCGTATCTGGTCCTGAATGCCGTCAGCCATTCATGACCCTCTTTAATCCTGACAAGATTGTATGCCCCTCTTAAGTCAAGTTTAGTAAAAATAGTAGCATCAGAAAGCCTCTCGATCATCTCTGGGATTAGGGGTAAAGGATAACGATTCTTAATCGTGCATTTATTTAGTTCACGATAATCTATGATGGGTCTGAGGCTGGAATCCTTGTTACGAACAAAGAAAAAACCTGCGCCTGCAGGAGAAGTTGATGGCCTAATGAAGCCTTTCTTTAAGTTGTCGTCAAGATACACTTTAAGATGTTCCAGTTCAGGATTACTTAAGGGGTAAAGGTGTCCAATGGGTATGCGGGCTCCAGGAAGGAGATCGATAGGGCAATCGTAAGCCCTATGAGGTGGCAGATTCTCTGCCTCGGTCTTATTAAAAACATCTTTGAATTCCAAATATTGAGAGGGTAAGCCCTCAAAATCAGTAATAGTGTGCAACAAAACAGGACTAGGGAAACATGTTTCTTTGCAATATGTGGAACAGAACTTTATTTGAAAAGGGTGCCAAACAATAGTGGGGTTATGAAGTTGTAACCACTTCATCCCGAGAACCAAACAAAAATGAGGAGAGGGAAGAACATCAAAAGAGAGTAATTCGTAATGTCCTGAAATATTAAGCATGAGTGGAACAGTCTCATGAGTTATAGGTCCAGAGAACATGAGTGATCCATCTATGACTCTGATTGGTATGGGAGTGGTTTTCTTTATTAGAGGTATATTTTCCCTAATGCAATAGTCCCGATCCAAGTAATTCCCTGAAGCGCCAGAGTCGACAATGGCATCACTGATCCTCAGTTGACTTTGCTCCAACTGTAGGGAGACAGATAAAGTACAATAAGGAGAATGTTCAGGAGAAGGTAGAGATGTATAAAGGTAAGTGGACTTACATTTTTTGTTCTTCAAAAGTAGGGAACAGTCCTGAACAGCGTGACTTGGGCTAGCGCAGTACAGGCATAGATTCCTTAAGCGTCTGCGTTGTTTCTCCTCTTGGGAGAGGGGACCTCTGAGGAAACCAATCTCCATGGGTTCCACAGATGGTTTCGTAGCAGACACACTGCTTGGGGTCGAAGATCCAGAAGTGGGTTTAGGTTTTAGGTCTGTTGCATATTTTTCTGCCTTCCTTTCACGTAGACGGCGGTCTATCTGGATAGCTGTTTTCATAAAGGCTTCCAGGGTTGTTGATAATTCAAATCTGGCGAATTCGTCTTTTAAAGACTCTGAAAGTCCCAACCGGAATTGATTACGCAGGGCGACTGGGGTCCAGAGAGCATCAGTGGCGAACTGTTTGAAGTCTGTGATATAGTCCTCCACAGGTCTCTTTCCTTGTTTTAAACTCCTCAGACTCATCTCAGCAGTAAGCTGAATATCTGTGTTCTGAAACATTTCATCCATACTGGTGAAGAAATCTACAAGGGATCCAAGAATGGGATCCTGGTTCTCTATGAATTTATCAGCCCAATTTCTAGGATCCCCCCTGAGAAAGGAGATTGTAGTGAGGACTTTCACTCTCTCAGTGGGGTAAGTCCTAGGTTTCATTGAAAACAATAAAAGGCAGGCGTTTTTAAATTGCCTATATGCTTTTCTGTTACCACAGAAGAGGTCTGGAAGAGAGACTTGAGGTTCAATAACAGTTTCAGTCTGGTTGCCCTTTATAGAGATAGACTCTGTAATTACTTTTCTGAGTGCAGCATTCTCAATTTGTAAATCATGCAGGCCTTGTGCCAGTTGATCTACCTTTTGATTGAGATTATACACTATTTGATGTAGGTCTGCTGGTTCCATAGTTATTTGGGCTCAGTATTATATCAGGAACTGGTAAATATGTGTATAGGTGGAACACAACTGCAGAATGAATAATAATATGTATGTTACACAGGACTGCCTAAAACCTCTATTACTGAAAAGGCTTCCTTCAGTCTTGTGATTAAGTATAATATAACAAGCATTGATAACTTATTCAGCAGAAAGTGAATAAGAAAATGAAATATACTGTTAAGATCACCCTTAGATAATAACAGAAAAAGGATAATACGATAAAGATTCAGACAAGCAGCATTACAGCAACAGAGAACCAAACAAGTGAAGTTGCGGTTTTAGGCTTTAAAGTTCATGAATAAACTTCTATCTTTAATACAAGTCTGAGTTGCATGTTATGAAATATGATGTTTAGCTGTAATTTGTACCTTGGTTATGCAGGCAGCTAGGAGAGCAAGAGGGGTTACCTTCGTAGGTGTATCAGAGCAGTTAGAGTGAGACCGGAGCAGACCCGGAAGTGACGTCACGGTGAGTAGCGTAATCAGGAGAATCCCACTGACAGGCTGTATGAACACTGAGGGTATGAGCTGCGGTAAAAAGAAAGCAGCGAGAGGTGATAGAAAAACACAATAGGTACTTTACCCCACAAGGAGAGAGAGTGACTTAAAATAGGATTCCAAAATAGATGTTGCTGATTAGGAAAAAGGCTCAGAACTCCGTATTACAAGGTAGAGAAGGAAATGGCTGAGCAGGCAGGTAATCCTCTCTGTAGCGAAGATCATCAATACTGAGCAAGGTGTAACAGGTGAGCGGCACTCTTAAGGAAGGAGGAACAAATCAGAAAATAGTGGGTGTAGCTAGGAGAAAAATGGGTTGAACCAGGCAGAACCTGACAATCTTTGATATCCGATTTTATGTCGGATTTCATTAATTGACCGGACACTAAAAAGAAATCTATCCTAGAGAGGGATCTAAATGATCTGGACTCACACGTGTACCCCTTCTGATCTGGGTGCTGGATTCGCCAGACGTCCTTTAAAGCAAGTTTCTGGCAAAATTTGCGGAGTATCTTTGATTCCCGCATCTTTTTGTCCATTGATCTACTATTAAATCTATCTAACAAATTTGAAAATGTCATATTGTAGTCACCAGCTACTATAATATTTTTGCCTACAAACTGAAACAGTTTGAGGCCCAATGATTCCCAGAAATCTCTATCAGTTTTATTGGGGCCATAAATATTGCAAAAAACATATGGTTTTCTGTTTATTATGATTTCTAAAATTTGGTACCTTCCCTCCGGATCATTATATAGTGATACAATTTGATGTTCTAATTGTTTGTTGATCAATATAGCTAGGCCTCTTTTCCTTTGGTTATAGGAAGTAGAGAGAACCTTCCCTACCCATTTAATCTGTAGTTTGGCCGCTTCAGTCGGGGATAAATGGGTTTCTTGAATAAAAGCTAGATCGGGTTTATGGGAGGCCAGAAGTTTTATCATCAGTTTTCGCTTAATAGGTGAAGATATACCTCCTATGTTCCAGGACAACAATTTAAGTGTATTCATCTCCATTTATCAAGTCTTATGTTAGTTTGCAGCGTACGGAGGGGGGAGGAGAGAAAATAGAGGGAGAGAAGAAAAAAAAAAAAAAAAAAAAAAAGGAAGAAAAAGAACAGAGGGGAATACAAAATAAAAAGCTGGGGAAAACCAGCTAAACCTGTATCATAATTCAAAGTCCCAACAAACAAGATACTAAATCCAGCATGTCTCGGCTTAATATTCAAACATCTGGAAAAAATACCATATTTCACTAATGGTTGGGGAGAAAGAATTCCCCCAACGCTATTGCATTTAATTCTCTTCCCCATTTTTATAAGCATCCCTTGGATGCTAGGAGTGGGGAGGGCTGAGGAGTGACAAGCATCAAAATACCTTACACCTAGAAATAAAAGCAATTTCAACATAAGAACTAACATTGGTACAATGTCTACATATTTCCCTTTGGGGTACCTACTAATCACACTATATCCCAAACTTTTGACAATAAGCCTTAATTTCATCCACCTTTTGAGAATGTGAGCATGGCGCCATCCCTCTCCAGCACAACTTTCGCAGGATACAGCATTCTAGCCTTCAAATTGGCATTAATGAGTCTGGAGCAGTATGGCGCCAATTCCCTTCGCTTTGTCTGTGTTTCTATCGAAAAATCTTGAAACGGCAATATCCTTGTCTGGCCTACCTTAATTACGTTATTCTTACGGTATAATCTTAGAAGATAAAACTTGTCTTGAAAATTTAAATATTTTATTATTACTGGTCTAGGCTTGTGCATGGCTACAGCTTTCTCCTGTATTCGTCCTAGTCTGTGAGCTCTTTCCACTGGAATCACCAAGTCTTCTATCTGGCTGCCAACCATTTGCGGAAGTATAGTAGAGGCAAATTTTAAGAGGTCAGAGTATTCTGCCGTTTCTGGGAGCCCAACTCCTATGCTGCTCTTGCCGAATACACTTGTGATGAGGAGATTGCTGTTTCTGAGCCCTCTGAAGCTGTAACAGGTAATTTAAATCTATTGGCACCTGATTCTCCAGGTAACATAACACAGGAAAGAACTGCAGATGTGTTTTTGAGAAAAAGACTGTTAGTGGGTGACTCTATTTTGAGGAATGTGTATTTAGGTGAAAGTAAAGGAGATACAAGGGAGGTTAGATGTCTTCCAGGAGCTACTGCTCACAGGGATAAGAATCGTATTTTGAGAATTGTTAAGGCAGCAGGAAAGGGAAGTGAGTTAGATGTGATTGTACATTTAGGAACAAATGATCTGGCTAGTAATCATGTTGCTGCTGTTCAGAAACAGTTTTGTGACCTAGGTAATCATTTAGAGACTGTGGCATCAACTCTATCATTTTCTGCTATTTTACCTGTGTATGACCACGAAGCAGGAAAGATGGAGCGGATAACAACATTTAATTCTTGGTTAGATAAGTGGTGCAGGGAACGAGGATTTGGTTTTATTGGCCATTATAGCTCTGTTTGGAAAGATACTAGGTTATTTAGGAGAGATGGCTTGCATTTGGATGCTAAAGGAACAGAGTATCTGGGAGAGGAGTTCAAATACTTTATTAGAAATCATTTAAACTAATAAAGGGGGGTAGCATTAATATATCCACCTGCCCCCCACAGCATGCCAAAACTGTTAGTCCAAGTAACAATTCTAGAAATTCTAGTAGAAAAAATCTTCGTGCCATGAGCACAAATGCTCGCAGCTTAGGAAATAAATTACCTGAACTAATTTCATTAATGACTAGGGACAACTTGGATTTAGTAGCTATAACAGAAACATGGTACAATGATTTGCATGACTGGGACATAGTCATACCTGGATACAGGTTATTTAAAAAGAACAGAGTAGGAAAGAAAGGTGGAGGAGTTGCTTTGTATGTAAATGAAAATATAAAGGTTACTGAAATTGTAGGAACAAATGATGAGGTGGAAAGTATTTGGGTGACTTTGGAAATTGGAGATAAAAATGTTTTTAGAATAGGGGTTGTATATAGGCCTCCATTGCAGGATGAAAAACTGGACAATCTGTTATTAGATGAAATAACCAAAATGACCATGAAGGGTAAGGTTATAGTACTGGGGGACTTTAATTTGCCAGATATAGACTGGAAGATTCCTTCTGCTAGATCGGCTAAAAGCAGGTATATTCTTGAATCTCTGCTAGGGGAATCACTTGAACAATTAGTCAAGGAACCAACTCGTAAGGAAGCTATATTAGATCTAATACTTACAAACAGTGATACAGTTTCAGATGTGTCTGTAGGTGAGAACTTAGGATCCAGTGATCATCAATCTGTTTGGTTTAGTATTCATGTTCAGGAACTGTCCACCCAGACTAAAACAAAAGTTTTAGACTTTAGGACGGCAGATTTTTCATTAATGGGAGAATACCTAAAAAACTATTTAAAGGGGAAAACTCTTATTACAGGGGTTCAAGAACAGTGGGAATTTGTGAAAGGTGCCATTTTAGATGCAACCGCACACTGTATTAGACATGTCTGTAAAAGTAAAAGAAAGCGGAAACCAATTTGGTTTTCCAAAGAAGTAGCACATGCTGTAAAGACAAAAAAGATAGCTTATAAAAATTACAGACACACACAAGCAGATGATGATATGAAAATATGGAGACTCCAACAAAAAAAGACTAAGCAGTTAATTAGGAAGGTTAAAGCTCATGCAGAAGAGAAGATAGCACAGTCAGTAAAACATGGGGACAAAACATTCTTTAGATATATCAGTGAAAGAAGAAAAAATAAGGTAGGAATAGTAAAATTGAAATCAGTTGATGGTAGAATAATAGAAGGTGATAAGCAGATTGCAGACTGTCTCAATGATTACTTCTGTTCTGTTTTCACTAAAGATTGTGAAGATACAATGTCTACAATAAGGGATGCTACACAAAATAGAAACAAGCTTAACAGTAATCTTTTTACAGAGGATGAGGTTTTGTTAGCATTATCAAAAATAAATGTTACAAAGGCAGTGGGTCCTGATAATATTCATCCAAGGGTTTTAAAAGAACTTCGATCAGTGCTAACTGTCCCATTAACTGATCTGTTTAATCAGTCACTATTAACAGGAGCTGTCCCAGATGATTGGAGAATAGCAAATGTAATACCCCTTCATAAAAAGGGCAGTAGAGAAGAATCTGGCAACTACAGGCCAGTTAGTTTAACTTCAGTAGTAGGGAAATTAATGGAAAGCCTCTTAAAAGAAAGAATTATGACTTACATAAAGACAAACAATTTAGAGGACCAAAATCAGCATGGTTTTACTTCAGGGAGATCATGTCAGACTAATCTAATTGACTTCTTTGATTATGTAACAAAAGTATTAGACAAGGGAGGAGCAGTTGATGTAGCATATCTAGATTTCAGCAAAGCATTTGACACCGTCCCACACAATAAACTTATTCACAAACTATATCTCCTTGGTCTAGATTCAAAAATTGTGAAATGGGTGGAATGCTGGCTTAAGGACAGAAAACAAAGTGTCTTAGTAAATGGAGTTCATTCAGCAGAGGGGGCTGTTACTAGTGGTGTTCCTCAGGGGTCAGTTCTGGGGCCTGTTTTGTTTAACATATTTATCTGCGATATCAGCAAAGGGCTACAGGGGAAAGTATGTCTCTTCGCAGATGATACAAAAATTTGCAACAGAGTGGATGTTCCGGGGGGGGTAGACAAAATGAGAAGTGATATACAACAATTGGAGGATTGGACAAACGACTGGGATCTAAAGTTTAACATAGCAAAGTGTAAAATAATGCATTTAGGGAAGAAAAATCCAAATGTTAATTACAGACTCAATGACACTTTACTGACTGTTACAGACGAGGAACAGGACTTGGGAATTATTATTTCAGATGATTTAAAACTTAGTAAACAATGTAGTAATGCAGCGAGTAAGGCTAGCAGAATGCTTGGATGTATTGGTAGAGGTATTTGCAGCAGAAATAGTAAGGTTCTTATGCCACTTTATAGATCATTAGTTAGGCCTCATCTTGAGTATTGTGTGCAGTTCTGGAGACCATATCTTCAGAGGGATATTAACAAACTTGAATCTGTGCAAAGGAGGGCTACCAAAATGGTACATGGTCTAAAAAATAAAACTTACCAGGATAGGCTCAATGACCTAAATATGTATAGCTTAGAGGAGAGAAGGGAAAGAGGTGATATGATAGCAACTTTCAAGTACATTAAAGGGTTTAGTAAAACTGAGGCTGTGGGTATTTTACATAAAATGGAAAATTCAAGAACAAGGGGTCATGAGCTCAAGCTAAAGGGTAGTAGATTCAGGAGTAATTTGAGGAAGCACTTCTTTACAGAAAGAGTGATTGATTTATGGAATAAACTTCCTCAAGAGGTAGTTGCAACAAACACTGTGGGGGACTTTAAAAATGCATGGGACAAGCATAGGGCTATCCTACGAACTAGATAAGTTTATACTGTTAGGTAAGGTCGGGCAGACTTGCTGGGCCTATGGCTCTTATCTGCCGTCAATATCTATGTTTCTATGTTTCTATGTTTCTAAGGTTGTTGCGCCGTGACCTATCCTCTAAATCCTCTAACTTAGCTTGTAATGTGTGTAAGGTCTTGCCTTGTGTTTCATTTAACTGTTCCTGAGTAGATAGTTTATCTTCTAGGTCGGAAACTCTTGTTTCCAATTCCATAAGTCTAGGAGAGAACTGCTTAACTTCTACCGACAGGTTGCTTATTTCTTGCTTCAGGGCATCAAACTGCGGCATCAGCAGTTCAGATATTTGATGTAATAATGTTGTGGTATCAATACTGCTCGTACCTGATTCGCTGCATGCCTCAGGCTCACTGGGCTTAGTCCTTTTGTCCTTTTTATTTGGGTGGCATTGGGTGGCATGGAATTTGGTTTAGAGTGGGACATATATTTGTCCATGAGTAAGAAATCAGAAAAAGTCGTTGCTAATAAGTGTGGTAAAGAAGGTAGAAAATTGAATCCAAATTATCGTGCTTCTGTGATATTGTGAGAAAACGAAAAAGTGATTGTGTCGTAGATATAGTGAGAGAAGAAATAGGGAAGTGCAGAATCCCAAGGAATAGGGGGAAAGCAACAAAAAGACCCCCACAAATCAATCCAAGTGAACGTGAGTGAAATTTTACCGCAACACCATCCAGAAATACAGGACTAGATAAAACAGTAAATCTAAAACTTCCAGTGAATTTATCTAAAGCTTTTGACTAAGTCTAAGACTCTAAAGGTAGAGCCGCAGCGGGCTGCTTTTAGGATACTGTTTCACAACTAATCTAGCACCCAAAGACTAACAAAAACACAAAAAAAGGAACCCTTCTGACACTAATCACATTCAATTAGTTGTCAAATAGGGATCCCCTGAGGGTACTCCTGTTTAAGTATCTGAACACCCTATTCGAGGTAATTTACTCGGATTCCGGATATTTGATCAAATAACCTCAATTTATGCCCTCTACTAGGAACAACACTCAGCAAACTTGTCAAGTAAATCCTTGCACCAATATAGGAATTACCCTCTAAGGTTCAGATTATATATTCTTATCCCAGATAGTTATACTCTGGGGATTGCCGGGTGTGGCTATTAATCGTCTGGAAAGCCTGCAAAAGGTTATATTATATTCATATCCATTAAATACAATAACTTCAACAGTGATCAGCATTAGATACCACACAGTATAGATAATGAAATAGTAGCCAATCTATATATAACCAGTATCTGCTACTATCTAATGGCTGAACCTTAAATTGTAAGATGTGTCACCTTGGCTCACACCCTGCTAATAACCCTAGCAAATATCAATAGTTGACTACTTAATGCAAGGCTGTCTTTTTTCTGAAGCAAATAATGGCTTCTTCTTAGGATTTGAGTAAGTCCAGGAGTGTCAGTGGCCTTTATTCCTGCTAAATCAGTGGGGGGCCCACAACTCCCTTCTCTTTAGGTTGATACAGTTACTTATTCCAGCTCCTGGAGTGATCTGCCCAGTTCATGACAACCTGATTTGTGAAAAAAAAGCAGATCCTTCAGGCAGATTTAGGGAGTTGCTCTCCCTGGATACTACACAATTGTCTGGCCAAGGTTGAATTCGTTCCACCCAAAGTTACACAGTGTTATAGCCTTGAAAGCCTGAGTACCTCCTGTTTCTCGATCTCCCGTTTTAAGTCTCGAGGCCAGCTGGGTTTAATCCTATCCACAGTCAAGTATTGCTACGCTGGAGGAAATATAAACTATATGTGCCTCAAGGGGGTCCGGTACAAAGTCCAACTCTCACTCCAGCCTTGGCCTGATCACATATAATGTGGGACTTAGCTCGGTCACTGTCCAAACAAAATGGGGCTCTTCCATGTACTAACCATGTTTATACAAGGTTTATTGCTGTTAGCGTGTACTTGCTTACAGTAGCTAAATGAAACCAAGTGTGTTCCCGGGCTCAGTTCCCTGCAGCAAACACAGCAAAAGACCCTTTAACTTGTTTCCAGCTTGCACCCTGATCACTATAAGTTGGGTAAGGGTAGATCGTTTATACCGGCATAAAACAGGTTATGGTCATTAGTGGCCTTCCAGGTGTCACCTTAATCTCTCTTTTATCGGCCCTTGACTTCAGCGACCCTGCCCCACAAAAAAAATAATAATAAATGTGGTATCGTAAGATACAACTCACAAGTCAGTGTGATCCTCCGGTCGCTCTCCTTAGCCGCTCTGGGGTTGTTTCCAGCAGGCAATACAGCTATGTGTCGTCACTTTTGCAGCGTGTCCCTGCACGCGTCTTCCGGCGTTTCTGAGTGTCTCGGCTTTTCCTCCTATAGCCCTGCGCACCCTACGCCAATGCCCCGGCGTCTTGCGCAGTCTATGCCGGTCTCCACCTGCAGGGGCACAGATCGCCCACCTCCGTTGATCCTGACAACACCGGCAGCTCACCTCGGCCTCCCTCGCCCTGGTCAATCACAGGTAAGCTTCACAGCATGGGAGCATTATGCCGATTTCACCTTTTTGCTACCAACCTGGATACCCGATACTTGATAGGGATGCTGCAGCCCTCTCAGAGTGTTGTATATGGCTTGAGCTGTCACCTCCGTCTCTTGTGCTGGCTCTGCTTCCCAGTTACGAGGCAGATAGATGTCTAGGCTGTCCCAGCCCAACTGCAGTGCCCTCACCGACAGGGCCAATAGGTATAAGCTGACTTCCTCGCGACTGCTTCTATGATTCCAGACCCCTTAGGCTTTGGGTCAAGGAATGTGGTCGCTTGGGCCCGTTGAACTCGGCTCTTTCCTCAGAGCTCCGTGCTAGCGTGCTCTCTGCTAGCTCCGCCCTCACAGGAAGTCTCGTGTAGTGTTAGGTTTCATGTCCCTTTAAATGTTGGAGTTCTTTATTTAGTTCTGTGCTATACTATGTCAATGATACGTATGTGTAAAATACTTCACACATACTTACACATATAAGAAATGACAAGAAGAAAACAGCACATCCACGAATCACAGCAGCGTTTATTCAGGTAAATGACACACACAGAAAATTGCACACTTACAAGATGACAGTAATGTATGAGCGGTAATGCCCTCTGGCTAGTTGTCTTTCGCCTGTAGCAAATCTCAGCGGGAACACCTCAGACGCCGACCAGCAGCACCAAGAGACCCACTTCCTGTCACATACGGCAGGTGCCAAAGAGAAACTCAAAAGAGCAGCAGTCCTAAACACTTTGATGGTAGGAGTTAGTTACCCTACGCGTTTCCTCTGCACACGGGCAGACTTCTTCAGGGGTATATGAAAATACAAGCTAACAAGCTACCTGTAGGACTGCAATTTATACACACACCTCTGACATACTTCCTCTCAGGAAGCAAATTACTCAGGAATACTTACACATATACTGTATATACAGACATAGACATACACACACGCACTTACACTATTAACCTCTTCCCAGTCTCGCCCCTTATCATATACTATATACCTTTTTAATTTTGCCACAAAAAGACCTTCTGCTTATTATTAAACCTCTGTTTCCTATGTATTAATTCTAAATATAATGTAACTTAAATCTTCTATCAACATAGCATTTTTATGTGTTTGTAATGAAAACTTGTAAGCAATAATTGTTTAAAAAGCACTATATTTTAAAGTAGAATTTTGGCTGATCCCTTGTAAAATGAGTGCAAATGAGAGAGCTAATGTGATCTGTACTATACAGAAAAAGTATAGTGCACAAAAAATAAAATAAGTTTGTGATGCGTTGAAATGCTTTGGATACAATTTTTAACCATACGCTTATAAAACCAAATTGTAGATTACTGTTCACGCAAGGCCAAGCACAAGATAATGCGCTCTGTGTTAACGATTGCGTTCTACTAATCTAGCCCTGTGTTTTTGGAGCAATATAAAAAGAAGGAAATTAAACACTAACACATTTCTACTACAAAAAAGATACAAAGGAATAAAAAGAAAATGGTTGCAGCTCCTTTCATATTCATGGTATAGACAAGTATGAAAATATATATTTAAATAATATTTATATTAGTTACATTGTAAAACATATTAAAGAATATAAAAAATTGATTTTTCAAGTTTAAAGGTATTTTAAGGTATTTATCTGGAAAGGGTTCCAAAATATGTGTATGTGTATGTGTATGTGTATATATATATATATATATATATATATATATATATATATATATATATATATATATATATATATATATATATATATATATATATATATATATATATATATATATATATATATATATATAGTTAATGTATGTATATGTGGGTGGGTTTAATGATTCCAATTGTGTAATTCTTGACACAATATACTCCCCCACTATATCTCTTAACAGATGCCATTAAACAGTAATACATTTTACCAGACACATTTTTCTAATGCATTTTCTAATACTTATTGAAAAAAAAATATATATATATATTTAAAATGTTATATTTTGTCTCTTTAAGAAAACTGGTGTATTGTTCTTTAATACCAATTACACTTATAAGAATGAAAAGAAATGCTCTTTAGTGAACTAATTTTGGTATATAATTTTGAAATTAACCAATACCAATGGCAGCTGTTTCATCAGGTATATTTACAGTTAACTGCAAAATAGGCTGAACCAAACAAAACTGTAATTTGTATTTTGTATCCAGATGATCATAAAATTATTACATTATTATATTGCCTGTCTTTAAAACTCCTTTGGGTCTCAAAGCGTTCCTAAGACTTCTATAGAATCTTTCACAATCGCTCAAAAGTCACCTTGACAATTAAACAAAATGTGTTAAAGGAAGTGATAACTGTCACACACATTTGTGTAAAATAATTCAATTTTAAAAATACAATTCTATTATCAAAACATTTTGTGAAGAAACAATAGGCAGTTCAATACACTATTCTAGAATTAATAGACCTTAAAAATGTTTGTGTTAATTTTTTTTGGTACAGTTTTAAAACAATCCTCTGCTCTCATCAGTTTATTTTTATTATGTATAAATAAAACATCTTAGAAAGGCATGCACTGGCCTAGATTATAATCACTCTGAATGTTTTAGCATCATGATCACTTTGTATTGACAATCCTGTTGCTACTATGTGTTGTTCACAAGCTATCTCAATGCTGCTACACAGCTGGTCCTGATTTGTTTGTGTGACAACAGCTCTCATATAATAGCAAAAAGTATTTATTTCTATAGAAGCCACTGTACTTTAGTGACAACAGAATCCTATGCATGTTGCTACTATGCCTTTTTTTCCTACAGCTGCTTTTACTGAGTGTAAAATCCTCATATTAACCTCAAATCTGTGTAAAATTTAATGAAGATAAACAAAAATAGGCAGTTCTTTGTATTGAGTTAACCAACATTATAAACTCTAACTTTAACCTGACCCCACAACTATTAATCCTAACTGGGGCTAAATTTTCCTGATTGCAATTGACCATAACTGCAACCTGACCACATTGCTCCTACACCTGTGACCAAGCTCGTACCTCAACTATCCTCAATAGCAAGCTGGCCCTACAGCTAGTAACCCTTCCCTAACTGTGACTCAGCCAAATTGTAATTATCCCTATCCACTCCCTAGCTCCACCACTATTAACCCTTACCAAAACTGAGTGCTCCTCCAAACTACTACTATACTAATTATCGGACCTTATTCCTAGCCACTACATGATTTTGTTCTACTGTAATATCCTCCTAAAATTAAAAATGAACAACAAAGGAGGAAAGAAATACCGGAGCCAGGTTGCCAGTGCAGTCGTACATGCACTTCATCAGAGATAGATACCTGTCTCACCAGGTGAGCCTAAGTACTGTGTACCAACCAATGTAAATCAAAGGTTAATTAATTAACTCCCGTATGAGGAAGGCTCTTGTGGGGGATACAGGTGAAATTCTGACATGCTTGATGGCATAGCAGAATGCTGATTTTGCAAAGCATTTGATATGTCTATACATTGAGTTTACTAAAAACAAGTTTTCTTTTTGCTAGAAAATGTATACCAAATGTATTTACTATATGTTAAAGATCTTTGGGAACCAAATGCATAGTTGTATGAAAATATATCTATAATTCGTATAAACGAAAAAAAGAAGACAGAGAAATATTATAAACTAAAATAATATATTACAGAGTGATATAATCTAAAAATGGAGGGCTCTGACCCTAATATATATATATATATATATATATATATATATATATATATATATATATATATATATATATATATAATGTGTTAATCCTATTAAAAATATATATGTAATTGGGATCCACTTGTGTGTCTTTCTTCTAGATCTTAGTACAAAGAACTAATAGCTTAGGGTACTTTGTGTGTTAATTTTTCGTGCCCTAACGAATTAAGCTATTAAGTGTTTATTCATTGGATAGTAATATGGTGGACAAAGGTTTGGTGGAGTGGGGTTGGCTGCAAAGTTGTGAGTGATATCTCTATTTGTTCAGCTGGTCCTCACTCAACAAACAGATTAACATCATACCTATTATTAATGTCCATGGGTGTTCTTGTTGCTAATGTGAAGATCCAGTAGACCTCTCTTTTTAATAAATATTTGAGTCTATCGCCTCTCAGGGGGTCTTTTTCTATATGCTCTATGCCAACAAAAGAAAAGTTAGAGATGCCTTCTTGATGTTTTTTGGCTATGGGTGTTCTAGGTATTTCTTTATCTATAGAGATGAGGTGTTCTCTCATTCTGTCTTTTAAGGGACGTGTTGTGATACCCATGTACTGAAGATAACATTGTTTGCAGGTCACTAAATAGACTACAAACTTAGATGTACAGTCTATTCTGCTTTTTATGTGATATTCTATTCTCGTATGTGTTGAGATAAATGTTTTGCTTTTATTTGTGTAAGCACAGCTCTTGCAGGGAACATTTCCACATTTAAAGAAATCTGTGGTTGGAGTAAGCCAGTTTCCTTGGCTTGGTTCTTTTTTGTTGAATTTTTTTCTTTACTAAATCTCCTATGTTAGTTGCTTTTTGGCTACATATTTCACTCTATTATTCAATTTAAATTTCAGTGTAGGATCTCCATTGAGAACTGGTAGATACTTTCTTATTATATTACAGATGCTGTAAAATTGTGAACTATATTTAGTTGTAAAATATATATCATCTGTATCAAATGAGTTAGTATTCTTATTTTTCATGTTCATAAGTTTGTTCTTGTTTTTTTTTGTGTTGTTGTTGTTGTTGTAGTTATTGGTGGTGTTGAGTAGAGTATGTCTGTCCATGTTGGCCACCTGTAGATTAATTTTTTTGAGTGCTGCTTTGTTATAGTCTCTAGCTATCAATTTGTTAGAGAGTATTTTAACCTTCTGTCTATACAGTTTTAATGTAGAACAGTTTCTGCATATGCAAAGGAATTGGCCTTTGGGTATACCCTTTCTCATATGGGGTGCACAACAGGATTCTGCTCTCAGTATGGTGTTTCTGGAGAGGGGTTTTCTGTAATTGGAAGTGATTATGTTGCGTTCATCATGTTCCAAATACAAATCCAGATACTCTATACTGCCCACATTTGCCTTGTATGTAAATGAAAGATTAAGATTGGTGTGGTTAAGATGTTCTATGAGCTGTGGGACTGATGTTATATCTTCATCTTTATGAATTAGGATTAGATCATCTATAAACCTACCGTATGCTATGATGTTGTGCTTGAGGGGACAGCTTCCCCCAAAGATGTGGCTGGTTTCGAAATATACCACATACAGATTAGTGTACGAGGGGGCAAATGGTGCTCCATGGCTCTACCACATCTCTGGAGGTAGTATATCCCCTCAAACACAAAGTAATATATGTGTGTTTAAGTGTGTGTGTGTGTGTGTGTGTATATATATATATATATATATATATATATATATATATATATATATATATATATATATATATATATATATATACAGGGAGTGCAGAATTATTAGGCAAATGAGTATTTTGACCACATCATCCTCTTTATGCATGTTGTCTTACTCCAAGCTGTATAGGCTCGAAAGCCTACTACTAATTAAGCATATTAGGTGATGTGCATCTCTGTAATGAGAAGGGGTGTGGTCTAATGACATCAACACCCTATATCAGGTGTGCATAATTATTAGGCAACTTCCTTTCCTTTGGCAAAATGGGTCAAAAGAAGGACTTGACAGGCTCAGAAAAGTAAAAAATAGTGAGATATCTTGCAGAGGGATGCAGCACTCTTAAAATTGCAAAGCTTCTGAAGCGTGATCATCGAACAATCAACCGTTTCATTCAAAATAGTCAACAGGGTCGCAAGAAGCGTGTGGAAAAACCAAGGCGCAAAATAACTGCCCATGAACTGAGAAAAGTCAAGTGTGCAGCTGCCAAGATACCACTTGCCACCAGTTTATCCATATTTCAGAGCTGCAACATCACTGGAGTGCCCAAAAGCACAAGGTGTGCAATACTCAGAGACATGGCCAAGGTAAGAAAGGCTGAAAGATGACCACCACTGAACAAGACACACAAGCTGAAACATCAAGACTGGGCCAAGAAATATCTCAAGACTGATTTTTCTAAGGTTTTATGGACTGATGAAATGAGAGTGAGTCTTGATGGGCCAGATGGATGGGCCCGTGGCTGGATTGGTAAAGGGCAGAGAGCTCCAGTCCGACTCAGACGCCAGCAAGGTGGAGGTGGAGTACTGGTTTGGGCTGGTATCATCAAAGATGAGCTTGTGGGGCCTTTTCGGGTTGAGGATGGAGTCAAGCTCAACTCCCAGTCCTACTGCCAGTTTCTGGAAGACACCTTCTTCAAGCAGTGGTACAGGAAGAAGTCTGCATCCTTCAAGAAAAACATGATTTTCATGCAGGACAATGCTCCATCACACGCGTCCAAGTACTCCACAGCGTGGCTGGCAAGAAAGGGTATACAAGAAGAAAATCTAATGACATGGTCTCCTTGTTCACCTGATCTGAACCCCATTGAGAACCTGTGGTCCATCATCAAATGTGAGATTTACAAGGAGGGAAAACAGTACACCTCTCTGAACAGTGTCTGGGAGGCTGTGGTTGCTGCTGCACGCAATGTTGATGGTGAACAGATCAAAACACTGACATAATCCATGGATGGCAGGCTTTTGAGTGTCCTTGCAAAGAAAGGAGGCTATATTGGTCACTGATTTGTTTTTGTTTTGTTTTTGAATGTCAGAAATGTATATTTGTGAATGTTGAGATGTTATATTGGTTTCACTGGTAAAAATAAATAATTGAAATGGGTATATATTTGTTTTTTGTTAAGTTGCCTAATAATTATGCACAGTAATAGTCACCTGCACACACAGATATCCCCCTAAAATAGCTATAACTAAAAACAAACTAAAAACTACTTCCAAAACTATTCAGCTTTGATATTAATGAGTTTTTTAGGTTCATTGAGAACATGGTTGCTGTTCAATAATAAAATTAATCCTCAAAAATACAACTTGCCTAATAATTCTGCACTCCCTGTGTGTGTGTGTGTGTGTGTGTGTGTGTGTGTGTGTATATATATATATATATATATATATATATATATATATATATATATATATATATATATATATATATATATATATATATATATATATATATATATATATATATATATATATATATATATAAAGTGTGTTATAGTATACATAATTGCGGCCGAATATCGCCCTGTCTGGACATTTAAACATGCAGCGTAGTCAAACACCCCAGCACCCGAGATCTAAATAAATCATATATTATATACCAATAGGGCCACGACAGAGAATCATCTATTGGCGTGATGTGCACATCGCCATATCTACCTACCAGTCGGATTGCCGCAACCCCCAACACCCGATTGCGAGGGACGGATTTCACGCCCCCATGAATAACTTGTGACGTGCTTTTTTAGCCTATCAGATTACTTGTTGTCATTCTTTGCGTAAGGCATTACATTGATACATTAGGCCTGCAGTGTTGATGCAGGCGTGGCTGTGTATGACAAATTCGTCTAGCCAATCAAATTGTGTGGGTATGTGATATCCTACCTATCAGGCTTTTGTTGTCTTTTTTTATGACTATATGTGTGCTACGGATCTCATTGAGCATGTATAAGATCGGATACATTTTGGGGGCTATCAGATACACTTACACTTTACACTTGCAGAGTTACGTATGTATTTATATACATTTGCATATTTTACATAATTTTCCACTATGTTATGATTGATTTTACCCTAATTACAGGGATCTATGCCTGTTTTGCACACGGCTCATTTTGTTTTGCACACGGCACATTCTGATTGGCAGTTCACCGAGGGGAGTGATTTATGGGTCTTTAAATGTTTGTTTTTTCACTAGTTGTTTGTCAGAGGAAGGGACGCTGTTGGTCCCGAAACGTCACAATAAATATAATTTGATTCACATTGCTGTCTACAGTCCAGTGAGTGCTTTCAACTTTTGTTTTCTACATACCTGGCTACAGCACCCTGACAAGTTGTGGTTTGTTGGTGAGAGTGCATATACTACAACACACTTTTATCTATGCTCCTACAGTACAGTGCACCCACATTGTGGCTGAATCAGCTCATATCATTTCCATTTTCTCATCATCTGTGCCTCATCTACTATTACTATGACTGAGTTAAATATTGGGAACATGGAAACACCTAATTTGTCTCAGAGTGAGAATATTGAGGAGAGACATGAAGATATCTTTACGTTCACGGACGAAGATGTAGAGGCCATTAGATTTGGCTCCATTGAAGAACAACAGATAGAGGAGTCATGCCAGTCTCTATATAATACATTGGCGAAACTCAAGCAACGTGAAATAGATCTAAACCTTCATGGAATATATCTATCTGATTATCACAAAAAGAGACTATTGCCACAAGGTTTCAGAGTGAAGAACATTCCCACGATTGGGAGATCAAATGCTGAATTTTGTACTAATTGGTGCAAAATTCTTAATAAGTGCTCATTTGATCTCATGCTTCTTGTGATTAGAGAAGCTGGACGACTACTCCAAGAAGTGAGAACCGAAATCCAAACATTTGAAGTGGAACAACTTAACACACTCAGAGCAGATAAGTCTGTTGATTGGATGGATAAATCGACACAACAAATCAAGTTATACAAACAAGAACTCATGGCTTTAAAAAATCGGAAACTTCAAACAGTTAATCAGGACTACACGTATAAGAGTGTACACCGCTGGATGTTATCACCTGATGATAGGAAGAACTTCAGATCAAGACGTGAAAGAAGATTCACAAAAAGAAACTTTAACACGGTTGACACCAGCTCGGGCGACAGCTCAGACCCAGAAGTGGCAACAATGAGTGGAGACTCTACATATCGTGGCATCACCACAAGATCTAGAGGTGCGAGCAGAGGTCAACAGTGGGACAATATGAGGGGAGCAAGTAGTACTAGTACCTTATATACCTCATCTCACACTCCCTCGGTTTGTTTTTTAGGACGAGGCACAGGCCACACACGAGGAGGGGGGAGCATGTCACGCCGCCCTCTGATACAGAGGAGATGAATAATAATGTATTTAATATCAGTTCAAGACCGTTGTCACAATCAGAAACCTCCCTATTGAATAAGGGTTTATACTATGTTCCGACAATGAAATTGAATTCGTTTGATACATATATCGATAAACAAAAATTTGGGAGAAATTTGAGACTCAAAGAATTTTACAAGACGGACAATAGTGAGATAACACCTTTCCGAACACCTGGGACATTCGATCCAAGATCACAGAATCCATCTATTACTGCATATACGAACTATCTGAGCCAAGTCTCCAAAAACATCCCCAATAGGAGAAGAATGGACAATCTGACTAAGGAGGAGAGACAGGCACTTAAGTCATTAGCTGATGATACGACCATTGTAATACACCCGGCAGATAAGGGTGGGGCGGTGGTCGTGATGGATTTACAACAGTACAGATCGGAACTCTTGGGCCAAATAACAGACAAAAAGACCTACAGGATTTTACAAACTGATCCAACCCATCAATTGAAAAGATACATTGATGAAAAACTTGACAGGTGGTGTGAGATGGGATTTATTACCACACAGGAGCATACATTTTTGAAGAGGGATTATCCCATAACACCTATTATCTACAAGCTACCGAAAATCCATAAGGATCCCACACACCCCCCTGGAAGGCCTATCGTCTCGGCGAGGGGATCACTCCTACAACCACTGGCTGCGTTTCTGGACTTTCATCTACAGCCAATGGTCTAGAGAATGAAATCATACATACAAGATTCTAATGCTTTCATCCGATCCATCACCCAATTAGATGATATACAACCAACTGATCTACTAGTGACGATGGATGTATGCAGTTTATACACGGTAATTCCCCACAAATTGGGGATTGCAGCTGTAGTTAACCATCTATGAAAGAGTCCATATGTGGGGCCCCTGGAGGATGTTCTGGTGGATCTCCTAACGATGTGTTTGGAGAACAATTTCTTCCGTTTCAAAAATACTTTTTACCTACAAATAGAAGGGACCGCGATGGGGTCAAACATGGTCCCATCGTTGGCCAACCTATTCATGGCTGATTACGAATCTATACAAATGAAGGTTTATGAAATTGATGCCATTTTATTCTATTGTCGTTACATAGACAACGTCTTCCTGATATGGCGAGATGGAGAACAGGCCCTGGACAACTGGATCCATACCCTAAATGGGATGGATAGTACAATCAAATTTCAACATACTGTCAACAGTGCCACAGTTGATTTTCTTGATGTCAGAGTATTCAAAACCTCCAATGGACTGGGTACTACACTGTTCCAGAAGAAAACAGATCACAACACACTATTGCACGCCAGAAGTTGCCACCAGCCAGCACTCATACGTAACATTCCTAAAGCACAATACCAAAGGGTGATAAGAAACAATACCGACGAGGATCTGATGCAGACACAGATGTCAGAAATGACACAAAGATTCCTTCAACGAGGTTACAACAAGAAGAATCTAGAGAAACAATTGGAATCGGCTCTCTTATCTCAAGATGAACAACAAACCCAAAATACCACAACTAATCCCCAACTCACGTTTGTGACCACATACAATCCAGACCAATATCAGATTGCCCAAGCAGTGAAGGAGGAATGGAAAACACTCCAGAATGACCCTACATTGCCATTCGCTGAATGGGCTGCACCACAATTGGCATATCGCAGAGGCAAGAGTTTGAGGGATCTGCTAGTGAAGACTGACATCCCTTCAAAAAATGAGAAACAAACTTGGCTGAAGAAGAAAGTGGGATGCTATAAATGCATTAGTTGTGTAACCTGTAACAGCATGCACACTGGTACGACATTTCAACCCCCTGATCGTCGCAAAAGATATCAGATTAAATATTTTCTGACGTGCACAACCCAGTTTATCATGTATCTACTTAATTGCCCCTGTGGGAAATTCTATACTGGCAAGACGACTGATGATGCCAGAGTGAGGATGGCGAATCACCGCTCCAGCATCAGATCGGCAATACACACAGGAAAGGCAGAACATCCGGTGGCTCGCCACTTCTTAGAAGCAGGACACACTGTGAGTGACTTGCGCTTTAGAATCATTGACCATGTGCCAGTCCTAAGAAGAGGAGGGAACAGAGCCAAGATACTTCTCAAAAAAGAAGCATGCTGGATTCATGAACTATGCACATTGGCCCAGAGAGGCCTAAACATACAGACGGGATGGCAGAACTTTCTATAAGAATTATGATCTGTGAGAGTCCATTGATCCATTGATTCTGTGTCTATGACTATAAACAGCACTGAAAGTGTTGAAGTAACGAGAGTCCACTTCTCATTCTTGAGTTATATTAATTTAGTCTATTTTTATTTTTATTTTTGTCTCTTGTAGCTGCATCAATTGACCTGATATGATGTTCCATGATCTCTATTTTTCATTAATTAAGTTTCGAATATGTAAATATTTTTCAATGATGTCTATTTTTTCATTAATTAAGCTTCGAATATGTATATATATGAGGTGTGTTATGTTTTTAATTGGTTTTTAATATAGTTATATTTCATTACACCTGTCACATACACTATGGGTTATTCATTATGTTCAATATGCCCCCTATACATGCTAAATGGACCTGGCAATAGATAACTTGGTTATTGTTATAGGACGGTGATTTATCTTTACCATCAAGGGTACTTGGTTTCCGCATGTTGAAGTTGTCCAATATTGAGGCTTTTGCCACATTAGGAATATAAATATTCTTTGTTATTTTTATGATTTGGTTGTGGTCAATTTGTGACATATACATTTTTTCTATAAGCATCTACACGGTTAGAGTTTTGTTAAGTCTGGGAAATTGGGTTTACTACTTAGTTAAGGACCGCCAATATGGGTAGGCTCACCCTTGAATATCCCCTATGGGGTCATACTGTTATTTTGGAGATTAAGTTCGTTTTTTTAATAGCACGGATTGTATATATCTGCAATTTTGGGGATGTTGTTCCCTCTTATACCTTTTAGGTGGTGATAGTCAGTTGTAAGCACTTTTGGGTATGTGCTTAAAAGCATAGAGTTACGCTCTTAGTTGTTTTTTTATATACACTGAGATATTATTTCTTTTCCTCTATGGGCATTTTGACATCTGTTAGGGATGTATAATTTCCTTTTTTATGACAGTTCACCAGATAATAGTTACATTGGGCAATATTTTACGTTAATAGATGACAGGTTTGCTGTCATATGTGAGTGTGAATTAGATGGACCTGAGCATGTTCAATTTGTATTTTTTTATTTTTATCCTCGTAGGTGTGTATTTTTCCACTTTATGATCGGCACAGCCGCCTGTTCGAAAGACTAAAGATGTGGCCAGGTTGGGGTCTTAAGATCATTAATGTTTTGTATACAGGGCAGTGTGCGGCCACAATGGTGTCCCGATTTGTTACACAAGCAACCTCCCAATCGGGTGTTGGGGGTTGCGGCAATCAGACTGGTAGTTAGATATGGCGATGTGCACATCACACCAATAGATGATTCTCTGTCGTGGCCCTATTGGTATATAATATATGATATAGTTAGATCTCGGGTGCTGGGGTGTTTGACTACGCTGCATGTTTAAATGTCCAGACACGGCGATATTCGGCCGCAATTGTGTACGGATTTGTTTACACTAGTTACTATGGCAACCTCCCGAGTAGTTGTTATAAGTTGCGGTAACGCTATGGGCACATGATGTCGGGTACACAGATAGTTTGCATTCTGACATATTTAGCTGTTGGGTTAAGTGTGGTCTTTACAGGTGTTGACTTGCTGAACATATGCGAGGGACGGATTTCACGCCCCCACGAATAACTTGTGACGTGCTTTTTTAGCCTATCAGATTACTTGTTGTCATTCTTTACGTAAGGCATTACATTGATACATTCGGCCTGCAGTGTTGATGCAGGTGTGGCTGTGTATGACAAATTCGTCTAGCTAATCAAATTGTGTGGGTATGTGATATCCTACCTATCAGGCTTTTGTTGTCTTTTTTTATGACTATATGTGTGCTACGGATCTCATTGAGCATGTATAAGATCGGATACATTTTGGGGGCTATCAGATACACTTACACTTTACACTTGCAGAGTTACGTATGTATTTATATACATTTGCATATTTTACATAATTTTCCACTATGTTATGATTGATTTTACCCTAATTACAGGGATCTATGCCTGTTTTGCACACAGCTCATTTTGTTTTGCACACGGCACATTCTGATTGGCAGTTCACCGAGGGGAGTGATTTATGGGTCTATAAATGTTTGTTTTTTCACTAGTTGTTGGTCCCGAAACATCACAATAAATACAATTTGATTCACATTGCTGTCTACAGTCCAGTGAGTGCTTTCAACTTTTGTTTTCTATATATATATGACTCATAATCATGCTATAGAAACTACCAGTAAACCCCTTATATAACACCTGTGTAGCATTTCATTAATTCACCTGTTCATTAGATGACATCATACATATTTCTCATGTTTCTCTCTCGCCACATACTGGCTATATATAATTATTACTCCTTTTAATTGTTTATTTATATCCATCAATGTGTACAATCAAATAATTTCAACCTTTTTATGCCACGCAGGGCCAGGTACAACAAAATACAATACAAGTCAAAAAAATCCCAAAACATCAAGTTTTACTTTCTCTTAATGATTCAATAATGCCCTTTTATTTATTTTTTTATATACGTGACTCACTTTAAACTTTCGTTAACTAAACAGAACTAAAGCAGGGTAAGAAAGATAAAAGAAAGGAAGAGAGGGGGAAAAGAAAAAGAAAAAAAAAAAAAAGGGGGAGGGAGGGAAGAAAAAAAAGTGACAAGAAACTCAACTTTTGGCTTTGGAGGATCACCACATTCCTAGGAGGACCAATTCTGAGTCTCTAAATGGGTAGATTAAGTATTTAACCTCACTAGGGGGGAGGCTTTTGATAAAATTCAACCACTTGGAGAAGAAAGTCTTCACTTCTTGATTATTTTGAAGATTGGTGTCAAGTTGTTCGATAATGCACTGCTTCTTTAAGCAGTTCTTTACCTCTGAAATGCTCGGGGTTCCTTTCAACTTCCATTTTTTCAGAATCAAATATCTAACTGCTAGTGTTACTAAGGTGACTAGTTTAAGTTTATCCTGGGGGAGGCCAAGGTCTGTGACAGGGAAAATTATGTTTGAAGGGGATAAGATCAAGGAGGGAATGCCCACTGTGTTATTTAACCAGTATTGGATCTTTAACCAAAAATGTCTCACTTTTGGACAGTGCCAAAACATATGTATGAGGCTGGCCAACGTAAAAGAGCATTTTGGACATTTATTAAAGCTAGGGTTCTGACATTTAGTTCCTTTCTCTGGAGAAAAATATGTCATATGCACTAGTTTAACATGTTCCTCCCGCCAGGAGGCGGCGAGGGTAGCATTCGAAATCACTTGAAATGATGAAGTTATCACAGAAGCCTCCAGTGAGGTATCCTCTAAAGCTGCTGCCCATTTAGCCTGTAGTTTTTCTATTGTAACTGGGCCTTTAAAATAAATTAATTTTTGGTAGATATATGAAATTGAGGTTATACCACTTTTAACTAAATTAAGCCAATTTTCAAGAGTACCTAGAGACCACACCCAACCATAATCATTTATTAATTTAAAAGCATAGTGTCTAGCTTGGAGGTAGGCATAGAAATTTTTGTTGGAAAGGTGAAATTCCTCTTTAAGAGAGTTAAATGTTCTAATACATCTTCTCTCAGTATCTAATAGCTGAGAGACATTTATGAGGCCCAAAGATTCCCATTTAATAAAGAGGGCAGATTGTATCCCAGCTTGAAATTGTGGGTTATTTGTGAGTGGTACATACCTTGAAATCCTTGATTCAATATGTAAAAGAGTACATAATTTCTTCCACATCAGAATTGGGTTATAAATAGATTTTAACTTTTTTATTTCAGAAGGAATTATAATATTGTTGCAATGTAATAAAGCTATAAGGGAGTATGGATAGGCCATGTTATTTTCCAATTCACAATTTGTTACATAATTATAATTAGTTAGCCAATCCATAACCACTCTAGCTTGAAACACTACATTATACATTCAAATGTCTGGTAGAGAAAGTCCCCCGTACTCTGTGGGGAGCGCTAATTTGGACAATGAGATCCGAGGTTTCCTGTTCTGCCAGATGAAAGAGCGAAGTGCTGAATTAAACAATAAAATGTCTTTTGATTTCAAAACAATTGGGGTGTTCTGGAGCATGTATAAAATTTTAGGAAGCAGGGACATTTTGTAAAGAGCTATATGTCCTGATAGATAGAGAGGGAGTTTCTGCCAATTTTTAAGGGATTCCGTAACTTTCTTGAAAACAGGTAAAACATTCAAGTTGTACCATGCCTTAGGATCAGGAGAGATCCAGATACCCAAGTACCTGAATGCTTCCTGTACTATCAAAAACGGTATATTTTCACATGAATCTTTGGTTTGTTTAAGCCAGCATAGTTCCGATTTTAATATATTTACTTTGTAGCCCGAAAAAGAGCTGAATTGATCTATAATTTTGAGAAGTTTGGGGATATTCCTAGCTGTATTCGATATATAGACCAAAACGTCCTCCGCATATAATGCGATTTGTAGTAAATTTTCTTTTACCTTGATCCCTTCCAGTTGGTGTCTAATTTGTAAAGCCAGAGGCTCGATGGCCAAGTCAAAGAGGAGAGAGAGGACACCCCTGCCTTGTCCCTCTTCCGAGACTTATGTCGTTGGTCATATCACCATTTACCAGAATTTTCGTGGAAGCGTAACTATATAAGTTATTAAAGAGACGTAAAAAATTACCTTTAATACTGAACTGCTGTAATGTGAAAAACAAATGATCGTGATGTACCGAATCAAACGCCTTTTCAGCATCTATTGATATAATCGCCCTGTCGGGAGTGTCCTCTCTCTCCCGTCCCTCCGGTTCCTCCATCTTTTTAGAATATTCTATAGTAAGAAATTCCTCTCTGATTTTAGCTGCTGAGTTTCGCTTCAGAAGGAAACCCGCTTGGTCTTTGTGGATAATGGTGGGGAGAAGGGATTGAAGTCTGTGTGCTAAAATTGCTGTAAAAAGTTTGTAATCTGTGTTTAAAAGCGCAATAGGCCTGTATGACTCTTTTCTGTTCGGTTCTTTGCCTGGCTTGAGTATAAGAGTTGTGTATGACGCGATAAATTCCTTGGTGGGAATGCTTCCGGAAATATAAATGTCATTAAAAAGTAATGTTAAGTGCTGTAAAATGTCAGGGGCTAAAATTTTACAGAATTCATTCGGGAGCGCATCCAGTCCCGGAGCTTTGTTAAAGGCTAGTTTTTGGATTGTAGAAAGAATTTCTGTCTCCGTAATAGGAGATTGTAATGTTTCTAATGAATCAGGAGGTAAAGACGGAAAGACTAACTTACCCCAGAAATTTTCCCTCTGTATGATGTTAGAGGGCTTGTGAGTGTACAGCGTTTGTAGTATTCTGCAAATGCTTTACATATTTCTTCCGGGGAGGTAAGGTGTTTACTGCCTGAGGTAATTGATTTTATTATAGAGGAGCCTCTATCAGCCTTAACCAAATTTGCCATTAGCTTCCCAGTTCTATTACCATATCGGTAAAGTTTTGCCTGTAGCCTAAGATCTCTCTGGGTGCTTTTATAAAGTAAAAGGGAGTCCCTGTCTGCTAGTGCTTTTCTGTACCTAGACCAGTTTTCAGAGTTTTTTTGTAGGATGTAGCGGTTATATGCATTTGTAACTGCCTTCCATGTTTCAGATTCCCTTCTTTTAAGTTTTTTTAGACCTAGACATACTATACGCTAGGATTTCCCCACGGAGCACTGCCTTGGCAGTTTCCCAGAATAGTGCCGGTTGAGATATATGTTCTTGATTAAAGGATGCGAATTCTCGGAACCTGGAAGTAAGCCAATTTTTTAATTTTAAATCGGTTGCTAAGAACCGTGGGAAGGAAAATCCAGTATTCCTATTCCTTAAAGGATTTAATTGAAAGTCAAGGGTAATCGGGGCATGATCTGAGATAGTGATGGGTAAAATCCCTGCCGTAATTTTCATTTTACATACTCTTTCATCTAGCAGAATCAGGTCTATTCTTGAAAGGGTTTTATGTGCCCTAGAATAACATGTAAATTCCCTGAGATCAGGGTTTTGGATCCTCCAGATATCACAAAATTTCAGATTCTGGAGCAATTTTGCAAATAACTTTGATTCTAGATTATCTCTCTTGGTTTTATATGGGACAGGGCTCTGCCTGAGTCTATCAACCGGGTACTGAGGGGCCATATTAAAATCACCTCCAAGTATTAAATAATTATTACTCCTTTTAAATGAACTTTTTTCCTTTTCACTTTTTGATGTGACATTTTTTTGGGTATTACTGAACTGGTAGTTTGGATTATGTACACAATATCAAAACTCCATAAAATACTAAATATTAAAAAAAAAAAACTATAAATGCATATACAAAATATCTAAAAAATACTTATAAAAACAAATGTAGGTCATAATCCCTATTTAATCCTACTGGGGAGAGGGTATTTACATTTTTTTTTTTATCCACCAAACTTCTCTCCTCTTTAGTAACAATTCCCTATCACCACCCCTTCTCAGTTTTGGGATGTGATCAATTACTTGAAAATTAAGTTGGCTCACTGAATGACCTGCCTCAATGAAATGGGCCGATACTGCGAGGGATTTGTCCTCACATCTAATAGATGATTTGTGGGCACTAATTCTATCTTTAATGCGATTAATTGTTTTACCAACATAGCCCAGCCCACATGGGCATTTTAGTGAGTACACTACATAATCTGTGTCACATGTGTACACACCATTTATATATTGTTTTTTTCTATCATTTGTTTGTGCTACATGTTTGCCCTTGATCATAGAGTTGCACTGTGCACAATGAAGGCAGGGATATGATCCATTGTTGGATCTAGTTAGATAATTAACTTTCTCTTCCTTTTTAGTTCCCATATCGGCCTTAACCAATATATCTCTTATATTTTTTACCCTCTTATAGGCATGTATAGGGGTATCTTGAAATTCCCTAATACTAGGATTGTATTTATTTAATAAATACCAATGTTTTTTAATAATTTTAGAGATTTTTTCACTATACATGCTAAATTCCGTTGTGAACACAATCTGATTCCCTTCTTTTTTATTATATCTTTTTCGTAAATCATGGTCATTTATTTCAGTAAGCACATATTGTCTGCAATTTGATATTAATGGGTTAGGATAACCTCTTTTCTCAAATTTCATGGCCATTTGTTCCAATCTTACTGCCTGCAGTTTTTTGTCCTTTACATTCCTAACTGTTCTGACAAATTGGCTTCTAGGTATAGACCTAAAAACTCATTCAGGGTGATAACTATCAAAATGTAAGAGGGTATTATGGTCAGTGGGCTTATTAAATAGATCAGTAGTCAGGGCACCATTTTTCTTATAGACTACTGTATCTAAATAACTTACATGATTTTCAGAAAAAAATAGTGTGAATTTTAGACTATTGGTGCTCTTATTTAATTCATCCACAAATGTTTGTAGTGTGCTCAATGGGCCCCTCCATATGCCAAACACATCGTCGATAAAACAAAGCCAGAGTTTACAACTTGTTTGAAAAAGAACACTAGTATATACATATCTCTTCTCAAATTGGCTGACGAAAATGTTGCTGTATGAAGGGGCCACATTAGAGCCCATGGCTGTACCCTATATTTGAATGTAAAAAGTGTCCTGAAAAAGAAAATAATTTAAGTATAATACTATATTCAACAAGTCCTCAATGAATTGACATTTAGGGATAGAAAAGTCAGTTTCTTGTTTTATCACTTCCAATACTGATGCTATGCCAGCTTCATGGGAAATTGTTGTATACAGGCTAACAACGTCAAGTGTGAAGAGGATATCAAATTCTTCACTTTGTATCTTATTTATTTGTTCAAGAAAATTGCCAGTATCTTTCAAATATGATTTTTGGACTGCAGCCAGAGGATTTAGAACTTTATCTAGAAAAATGGCTATATTCGAAAATACTGAATCTGTGCTAGCCACAATAGGCCAACCTGGAGGTTCTTTAAGGTTCTTGTGAATATTTGATAGGGTTTTTATTAATTAAGAAATCAGCAAGATCCCTGGTGATCACATGGTTCTCTACAGCTTTCTCAATTACATTTGATATTTCCTTTTGTATATCAGATAGCAGATCACCATCTAAAATGTGGTAAATAACCCCATCTAATAACTGGGCCAAGATTTCTTGTTCATAATAGTCCCTATCAAGGATGACAACAGCGCCGCCCTTGTCCGCATTTTTAATTATTATTGTTTTATTTTTGGAAAGATTCTTTAAAGCCTGTTGTTCAGTAACTGATATATTTCTTTATAATTTCATATCTCTCTCAGCTAGCAACATCTTCTTTACATCATTTTGCACAAATTTTATGTATGTCTCCCAAAATGTGCCTTAAGCCTTAAGGTTCTAAAAAGCCAATACAAATCTTTATCCAAATTAAATGTATTCATATAAGCAGAGGGACAGAAAGAAAGGCCTTTGTTTAACACAGTCCTTTCCGTTTCTGTGAGATTGTACTGTGAGATATTGATCACCAAGTCACTTTCTGCAGTAATACAACTTATAGTGAAACCAGAGTCTTTTGTCAAGGCAGGGATAGTATTAACGTTAGGAATTAGAGAGACAGTCTCACTAGATGAAGACAAAGCAGCAGCAACGTTTCAAGTTCATCTGCTATAGACAACTACCAGTGAACCCCTTATATAACACCTGTGTAGCATTTAATTAACTCACCTGTTCATTAGATTACATCATACATATTTCTCATGTTTCTCTCTCGCCACCTACTGGCTATATATATATAATTATTACTCCTTTTAAATGAACTTTTTCCTTTTCACTTTTTGATGTGACATTTTTTAGGGTATTACTGAACTGGTAGTTTGGATTATGTACACTATCAAAACTCCATAAAATACTAAATATTTAAAAAACCTATAAATGCATATACAAAATATCTAAAAAAAATACTTATAAAAACAAATGTAAGTCATAATCCCTATTTAATCCTACTGGGTGGATGTTATTTAAAAAATGTTATCCACCAAACTTCTCTCCTCGTAACAATTCCCTATCACCACCCCATCTCAGTTTTGGGATGTGATCAATTACTTGAAAACTAACTTGGCTCACTGAATGACCTGCCTCAATGAAATGGGCCAATACTGGGAGGGATTTGTCCTTACATCTAATAGATGATTTGTGGGCACTAATTCTATCTTTAATGCGATTAATTGTTTTACCAACATAGCCCAGCCCATATGGGCATTTTAGTAAGTACACTACATAATCTGTGTCACATGTGTACAGACCATTTATATATCGTTTTTTTTTTCTATCATTTATTTCTTGTGCTACATGTTTGCCTTTGATCATAGAGTTGAACTGTGCACAATGAAGGCAGGGATATGATCCTTTGTTGGAACTAGTTATATAATTGACTTTCTCTTCCCTTTTAGTTACCATATCGACCTTAACCAATATATCTCTTATATTTTTTACCCTCTTATAGGCATGTATATTGGGATCTTGAAATTCCCTAATTCTAGGATTCTCCATTGTTTTTTGTGTATGCTTACCTGCTGGGATCCATGCACTGCTCAATATGGAAGTGACAGATGAAGAAATTGATATTTTTTCCTACTCAAATGTGGATGCATCCAGAATAACAGCCCTAGCAAGGGGCCCAAGGGATTTCCTGAGAGGTACTTCAAAAATTAATGTACCCAAAGATCTTGAAAAAGCAAAAAAGAAATTGTTGCCATATGAATTGCACAGTACAACATTAGCAAAGTACTATAGAGTACGCCGAATCCCTAGGGGGTTAAGAATCAGATTAAGACCAACAATCATGGCAAATAGAGAGATACAGAAAAAGGTTTGAATGCATTCTATATAAGTGCTCATTTGATATTATTGTATGGACAGTAGAGTGTCTTCAAGAAGAGATCGATAAACAGAAAGCATTAGTTATGGAATGTGAAAAATACCTTGTTACCTATTTTCCTGCTGAGGAGTTGCAAAAAATTAAAATGGAAGTTGATAAATTGTTGGATGATTATCAGGCTGAATTAAAAGAGGTTAAACGACAGAAATTCAGTAGAGACGAAGATGATTACCTGTACAACCGGGTGTATCGTTGGTCACATGACTATCAAGTCGGTAACGTCACAAACAGGCGACCCGGAAGAGAAGGCGTATCATGGAGAGGAGCCAAATATGCTACAAAAAATACAGCACCTGGACATCTTACATCTACCTCGTCGGAGGATTTTTTTAAAGCTCCGGATCAGACATTGACACCAGAGGGGAGGACGGAAGCACAGAAGGAGGTATCATACACCCTCCCCAGCAGAGCCGTACACGGGGCAAGCCATCACAACGGGGAAAGAAAAAAAGGCCCCTACAAATCATAGATGAGTCGATCAACCATGATACATCGAGAATAGTATATACAGGTATGACCACAAGTAACACTGTGAATACTAGTAACGTGATGACTGATGTGATATTCCAGATGCCTGAAAATTATTCTAGTGAGACTGTCTCTCTGATTCCTAACGTTAATACTATCCCTGCCTTGACAAAAGACTCTGGTTGCACTATAAGTTGTATTACTGCAGAAAGTGACTTGGTGATCAATATCTCACAGTACAATCTCACAGAAACGGAAAGGACTGTGTTAAACAAAGGCTTATCTTTCTGTTCCTCTGTTTATTTGAATTAATTTAATTTGGATAAAGATTTGTATCGGTTTTTTAGAACCTTAAGGCTTAAAGGGACATGAAACCCAAATTTTTTCTTTCATGATTTAGAAAGAGCATACAATTATAAACAACTTTCTAATTTACTTCTATTATCTATTTTGCTTCATTCTCTAGGTATGCTTTGCTGAAAAGCATATCTAGATATGCTTAGTAGCTGCTGATTGGTAGCTGCACATAGATGCCTCCTGTGATTGGTTCACAGTCTGCATCGCTATTTCTTCATTAAAGTATATCTAAAGAAGGAAGCAAATGAGGTAATAGAAGTAAATAGGAATGTTGTTTAAAATTATATTCTCAACTTTAATCATGAAAGAAAATGTTTGGGTATAGTGTCCCTTTAAGGCACTAATTTTGAATTTGACTAGAAGTGTTAATGATAATAAAAAATGTTTAATTTAAAATCCTTGGGTTTAAGAAATAAATAATGTTCCAAATACATCTAATCCAGGGGTAGAGACATACATAAAATTTGTGCAAAATGATGTACAGAAGATGTTGCTAGCTGAGAGAGATATGAAATTACAAAGAAATATATCAGTTACTGAACAACAGGCTTTAAAATATCTTTCAAAAAATAAAACAATTATAATTAAAAATGCGGACAAGGGCGGCGCTGTTGTCATCCTTGATAGGGACTATTATGAACAAGAAATATTGGCCCAGTTATCAGATGGGGGTATTTACCACATTTTAGATGGTGATCCGCCATCTGATATACAAAAGGAAATATCAAATGTAATTGAGAAAGCTGTAGAGAACCATGTGATCTCAAGGGATCTTGCTGTTTTCTTAATAAATAAAAACCCTATCACCCCAGTATTTTACACTTTACTTAAGCTTCACAAGAACCTTAAAGAACCTCCATGTTGGCCTAATGTGGCTAGCACAGATTCAGTATTTTCGAATATAGTCATTTTTCGAGATAAGGTTATAAATCCTCTGGCTGCAGTCCAAAAATCGTATTTGAAAAATACTGGCAATTTTCTTGAACAAATAAATAAGATACAAAGTGAAGAATTAGATATCCTCTTCACACTTGACATTTTTAGCCTGTATACAACAATTCCCCATGAAGCTGGCATAGCATCACTATTGGAAGTGATAAAACAAGAAACTGACTTTTCTATCCCTAAATGTCAATTCATTGAGGATTTGTTGAATATAGTATTATACTTCAATTATTTTCTTTTTCAGGACACTTTTTACATTCAAAAAAAGGGTACAGCCATGGGCTCTAATGTGGCCCCTTCATACGCCAACATTTTCGCCAGCTAATTTGAGAAGAGATATGTATATACTAGTGTTCTTTTCTTTATAAACTCTGGCTTCATTTTAGAGAGAAGAGAAAGTCAATTATCTAACTAGTTCCAACAAAGGATCATATCCCTGTCTTTATTGTGCAAATGATCAAGGGCAAACATGTAGCACAAATAAATGATAGAAAAAAAATGATATATAAATGGTCTGTACACATGTGACACAGAATATGTAGTGTACTTACTAAAATGCCGATGTGGGCTGGGCTATGTTGGTGAAACAATTAATCGCATTAAAGATAGAATTAGTGCCCACAAATCATCTATTAGATGTGAGGACAAATCCCTCCCAGCATCGGTCCACTTCATTGAGGCAGGTTATTCAGTGAACAAACTTAGGTTTCAAGTAATTGATCACATCCTAAAACTGAGAAGGGGTGGCGATAGGGAATTGTTACTAAAGAGGAGAGAAGTTTGGTGGATAAAAAATGTAAATACCCTCCCCCCAGTAGGATTAAATAGGGATTATGACCTACATTTGTTTTTTTAGATATTTTGTATATGCATTTATAGGTTTTTTTAAATATTTTCAGTATTTTATGGAGTTTTGATATTGTGTACATAATCCAAACTACCAGGCGAGAGAGAAACATGAGAAATATGTATGATGTCATCTAATGAACAGGTGAATTAAGTAAATGCTACACAGGTGTTATATAAGGGGTTCACTGGTAGTTGTCTATAGCATGATTAAGAGTCAGATGGACTTGAAATGTCGCTGCTGCTTTGTCTTCATGTTACTGTAAATAAAGCTGATACCTTGATGAATTGGTGGTGCTGACGTCTCCTCTTTGGATTTCTTTGTGTATGAGAGGTGTACAGGAGCCCCTGACATGCGTGCACCCCATGCAAACAAAGTTTGATGAACTTTTCTGTGTGTGTGCTGGATCCTCCATTGTTTTTTGTGTATGTATGTATGTATGTATATATATATATATATATATATATATATATATATATATATATATATATATATATATTACCAAAAATACCATGCTATATATATATGAAAAACAATATACAAGAGGACTCTAATCATGTGCTAATTACAGTACAGGAGAAATAAAAACTGATGCATATAATAATATATAGCAATAGCAAACATGCTACAATTTCTCCAGTAGTTTGGGCTAGTTCTTCTCTGAAAATCCTGGTAGCAAAGGGGTTAGAGTATGGACGTCCTCTTTATTTAGGTTTTTTTAATTTTGTTTCTTTTAACCCCTTTTTGTCGGTACTTACTCGTTTACATCGGAACTTTGTTCCGATGTAACCAATAAGTAAAAAATGTAATCATATATGCGATTGCGTGATTTCAATGATGGGATCGGGTCTGGAGGGAGTGCATATACGAAGCATGCCCTCCAGTCTGTGATCCTAGTTTGGAAGCCGTAGCTGCTTCAGTAAAGCAGAACAGCTAGGATGTTCCATGCCGTCCTAAAAGCTCTAAAGCCCAGCGTGGTTAAGACGTCCTAATGGCGTTAAGGGGTTAAATATTGGATTTTTGTTTTTATGTTGAATCTTTGTGTTGAGATGTGACTAGTTGTTGTATAACCCTGGTGAAGGGGCCGGGGGGCTTGTAGACTGGGTTGTTGGATTTTAGTGGTTTCTGACTGGTGGATTGTGTGTCTAGTGGGTGAATTATATAGGTAAGGTTGTCAGGTATAAGAGGTTTATGGAGTGAGAGGTTACGGGGTCATGTAGTTGGTCCAGGTCAGATAGGGTTAACAGTATTGTTAGCCAGGCCACTATTAGAGACTTACTTAAATAGCCTCTAGTACCATTCAGTGACATGAAAATTGCATGCTGTAACTAAAGAGTGGTGATTTTCATTATAATAGACGTACAAATGCAGCAGCTACTGTAATTTTTAGTAACTGCTCCATATGTATAACCAGCCTAGACAACTATGATGCTAGCATAACTGTTAACTACCAATACAGCTAGTAATATTAAGAAATATATGGTAACTCATTTTACAATTAACAAGGCTTGTATTGTAAGGAGTTTGCATTTAATTGGGTAGGTGACTAAATTCATGTGATTTTGATGTTTTTTAGCCATTGTATAATCAAAATAATCTTAGTCTTTTTATTACAAAATGCAAAGGCTAGTAAAACTCACTGTTGATAAAATTTTTTGTTCCTACTTTGCCAGACTCTACATATTTAATGATCCCTGGCCATTATATTTGTGTTTGCCACAATAGTAGTTATTTATATCTTTCAGTTTCAAGTGTTGCTCTACCACACTTTTTCATGAAATGTATTAAAGCTGTATAAATAAGTGATGGCATTAATAACAGGGTTCAAAGGGTAACATTACATTTGAGCTTTTACTTCTACAGCAGCACTTTTAGATCATTTGTACAGCTGCTATATTAGTAGCTAATTGTGGAAATTTGTGAAAGGACAGAATAGATAATACAGTGCCATTCTGTACTATTTTATATATGTGTTATTGTATCTGAGGTTTTTATGCCAGACAGTAATTCATTTCTCAACCTACTTTGTCCTTCTATGATCTACAAGGAAATTACAGATAAAGCTTTGTATTACAGCTGCTGGATATTGAAGATTGTTCTTTTATAAACTGAACTTTTTTTTTCTGTAAACTAATATAACATAAAAAACCCCCAGCTCAATTGATTTCAAATTGATCTTGAACAAAAAGCAGGCAATAATTCAGCATTCATTATGTGTAGAAATGGACTAATGTTTCTGCACATTTGTTAAACATAATGGGATAGATTAAAGGTGCATAAATATTAGTACTATTGAGCAGGGACGGGACTACAGGGGGTGCAGAGGTCGCAACTGAGACTGGGACCCTGAGGGTGGGAGCCCAGCTAAAAAAAAAAGTTTTCCCCCAGTAAAAAACGTTGACTTGCTGCTGCCTGCACTGATATCATGTGAGTGTGACATGATGCTTCACTAGTGTGTCTGACTACAGGGGTTAGTGTTTCTGTTTTACCCATTGGGGTTTATGTGTGTGTGTGTGTGTGTGTGTGTGTATGTGTATGTATGTATGTATGTAACTGTGTGTATTTATGCATGTGTGTGTATGTTTGTGGAACCAGCAAATTACAGACCTTGTTACTACAGCATGGGGGGGGGCTTGGGGTAAACAGTGTCACTATACAGTACCACTATATACAGTACGGGGGCTGGACCATGTCACTGACTACTGTGGTCAAGTACTGGGGTGGGTAGGGTCAAGCCAGCCATCTCACCGGCAGATTACAGACTGTGGGGCCTACGTATCAAAGGTCTTACGGACCTGATCCGACAGTGCGGATCAGGTATGCAAGACCTCGCTGAATGCGGAGAGCAATACGCTCTCCGTATTCAGCATTGCACCAGCAGCTCACAAGAGCTGCTGGTGCAACGCCACCCCCTGCAGACTCGTGGCCAATGGTCCGCCAGCAGGGAGGTGCCAATCAACCCGCATCGTACTCGATCGGGTTGAATTGTGGCGATTCCTGTCTGCCTGCTTAGAGCAGGCAGACAGGGTTATGGAGCAGCGGTCTTTAGACCGCTGCTTTATAACTGCTGTTTTTGGCAAGTCTGAAGACTCACCAGAAACACGGGCCCTCAAGCTCCCTACGGAGCTTGATAAATGGGCCTTCATGTCACTAAATCACTATATACAGTACTGGTGGGTTAAACAGTGTCACTATATACATTAATAGGGGGTCAGACCATCTCACAGGGTACCTCTTTCTGCAGACATGTAATCTGATTCACTTTTTTTTTCTTCTGTGTTTTAATGGAAAAAAAAAAAAAATGTATCAAATTCACTTTTTTTGTGGGGGTAGGGGGGGACCCTTCTTGGATTCTTGCACCTGGGCCTCTGCTATTGAGTATTAAAATTGCTCGTGCACAATCAAAAGTGCTTCTATGATACAAAAACAAATTATGTTTTTAATCACTAAACTATAGTCTAGGCTGGCTATGATGGTGAACTTTGGCACTCCAGATGTTTCAGAACTACATTTACCATGATGCTCGACTGGACTTCAGAGAGCCTAAACATCATGGGAAACATCAGGAGTGCCAAGGTTCGTCTATACTGGTCTAGGGCATGATAACATCTGCATGTTGGTTAGGGTTGGGACACTAAATCTCTCTATAATAGATTCTGTGAGGGCGCATAGTAAAATTCATGTTGGATATCACTCGAGCCTTAAGCCGAGGCTGCTCTAAGCTAATGGGGAATAAGTAGTGAAGTTCTTCATGTGGCTTTGGGCTATACTGTTAGTAATAATGGTTTATTTCTAGTCTTGAAAAGCATTATAATTTACAGAGGTATTTTGGATTGCGCTTTAGCACAACACAACTAACTTATAATACAACTAACTTATCACCACTTATAATACAACTTACTTATAATACAACTAACTTATAATACAACTAACTTATCACCACTTGTAATACAAGCGCAATGAGCTGGCTAATGTCCTTACCATTAAAAGTATAGAGAGTTCTTAAAGTTATTGCCTCATTAAGATAATTTTGTTATAAAATATAACCATGCACTTGTAATACCTGAGCGTGCATTGTTCTTTGGGTTAGGTTGGGCATAAAAATAACACACCGTGCCCTATTAATAATTGTTAGTGAATTTTGAATGTTTTTGAACATTTGACTAACTGTTTTGCATGCAAATATGTTCCCTTTATTGAATGCAACATTAAAATATTGAGAAATATTCAGATACCATTCAAGTGTTGATACACAAAAATAAAAATCACGTCATTTTATAATTCACTCCAAACATCTGAAAATGAATAGTGAATATAAACAGGGGCAGTAGTTCTGCTATTAAATATAGCTTTCTTTCATGTAATTAGTAAGAGTCCATGAGCTAGTGACGTATGGGATATACATTCCTACCAGGAGGGCAAAGTTTCCCAAACCTCAAAATGCCTATATATACACCCCTCACCACACCCACAAATCAGTTTTACAAACTCCTGTGGAGGTGGTGAAGTAAGTTTGTGCTAGATTCTACATTGATATGCGCTCTGCAACAGGTTGGAGCCTGGTTTTCCTCTCTGCGTGCAGTGAATGTCAGAGGGATGTGAAGAGAGTATTGCCTATTTGAATTCAATGATCTCCTTCTACGGGGTCTATTTCATAGGTTCTCTGTTATCGGTCGTAGAGATTCATCTCTTACCTCCCTTTTCAGATCGATGATATACTCTTATATATACCATTACCTCTACTGATTCTCGTTTCCGTACTGGTTTGGCTTTCTACTACATGTAGATGAGTGTCCTGGGGTAAGTAAGTCTTATTTTCTGTGACACTCTAAGCTATGGTTGGGCACTTTTTTATAAAGTTCTAAATATATGTGTTTAAACATTTATTTGCCTTGATTCAGGATGTTCAACGTTCCTTATTTCAGACAGTCAGTTTCATATTTGGGATAATGCATATGAATAAATCATTTTTTCCTACCTTAAAATTTGACTTTTTTTCCTGTGGGCTGTTAGGCTCGCGGGGGCTGAAAATGCTTCATTTTATTGCGTCATTCTTGGCGCGGACTTTCTTGGCGCAAAAATTTTCTTTCTCTTTCAGAAATTTTCTTCATCAGATATTGACACTAACAAATCTACTTTTTTATTATTTTTCTATTATTAAAGTACATTTGTTCTTTGTTGAAAAGGTGTTGATTATTTTGGATATTAAGGTAACTAGTTCTTTAAGACTAGCTGACACTATTTCTGCCTATTTATTTCTTCTGTGTTTTCAGAGGTTTTCTTTCCAAATCCCCATTCTAGGGAATGGAATAGGCTGAGAATTTTCTTTTATTCCTTCTTCAAAGGTTTTAAACTATATTCTTTGCCAGCAGTTAAATTCAATTTGGAGGGTTCTCCAATTTATTGGGGCTATCTCTACTTCTACTAATTATGCTATTGTTTCTATAGCAAAATAGTATTTATTTTCCTTTAGATAGTTGTATCTTATTTATGGAAAATTATTTAGTTTCAGGTACTTTTCTTGGTCCTGTGATTTTATTTGGATATTGCAATTGCTTCTGTTTACTTTAAGATCAAGTATCAGATTATGATTTATTTTAGCATTGTTAAGGGACAACATTTACTAGACTAGGTGCTGTTGCATTTGTCTTGTTGTTTTGCATTTATTGATTATGCAAGTCCACTGTATTGACTGGTCCTTTAAACTGGACCATCATGCTAATAATTTCATTTGTGTCTTCATTTTATTGAATATTTTTGCAAATGAGGGTTAATCTATGTCTTTAGCTATATCCATATCCATATTTCTTTTGTTCTAAGATAATCAATTATTTGTTTTATAATTGGATTCAATTCTTAACTGTTACTCTGGGCTTCAAGATTGTGTTCTAAGACTAAAACTTTAAGCTTATAATAGTTTGGTTGTTCTTATTAAGGAACGAATTCCTGAGTTCTTTCCCAAGTAACATGTTTTTAATTGGGGTTCGAAATCAGCTCCCTAATATTGCGATGTACGTGCCGTATTCCAGCTTGGCTGGTAAGGGGCAGGTTAAGACTTCTTTGAAATTTATTTGGTTCTATTTTGTCCAAATTTCTTTGATTTTATTTCTTTAAGTGTGTTTCTGCCCTATATATTTTGGATACTGTTGAAGCATGGCTGAGCACCCATGGGGTTTAAGCGCTGCTCAGACCTGGAATCTTCTGGGGTATTTCTTCCAGTTCCTTTTTTAGGAACCGGGTTTGGAGTTTTATTCAAACTATTTTGCCTTTTTATGGTCATTGATAGCATTATTTGTTTTCCTTAGATACAAAAAATGCATATTTTCATTTTTCTGTTTTCATTCAGATTATTTTCTGAGGATGCGGAATCTCATATGATTCACTTGCTTTTCAGGACATAGTTAGAGGATCTTTTTTCGAAAGCTCTTGATTCCTCAAACAAGGGTCACCTTTTTTAGGTTTCCAGATAGTTTGTGTCACTGTCTTTGTCTCTATCAGACAAGGGATAATTCTATTGGGTTCCGTCTGTCGGTACCTTTAGTCTCTATTATTTCCTTCAGTTGCTATATATGCACAGAAGTTTTAGGTTTTATGGCCACAGCATTGGATTCAATTCCCTTTGCTCATTTTCACTAGAAAGAACCTTTCCAGTCTTTTATGAGTGTTGTTTCTTCTAGAACATGGTTGGAGGATCAATTTACCAAAAAGTTTGTTGATTCCTCAGACAAGGGTAACCTTTTTAGGTTTCCTGATAGATTCAGTGTCCTTGACTCTGTCTCTGACAGACAAGAGACGTCTGAAATTGGTTTCAGCTTGTCGAAACCTTCAGTTTCAATCTTTCCCTTCGGTAGCCTTATACATGGAAATTCTAGGTCTTATGACTGCTGCATTGGACGCGGTCCCCTTTGCTCGTTTTCACATGCGACTTCTTCAGCTCTGTATGCTGAACCAGTGGTGCAGGGATTATACAAAGATATCTCAATTAATATCTTTGAAACCGATTGTACGACACTCTCTGACGTGGTGGACAGACCACCATCGTTTAGTTCAGGGGGCTTCTTTTTGTTCTTCCAACCTGGACTGTGATTTCAACAGATGCAAGTCTGACAGGTTGGGAAGCTGTTTGGGGGTCTCTGACAGCACAAGGGGTTTGGGAGATCTCAGGAGGTGAGATTACCAATCAATATTTTGGAACTCCGTGCAATTTTCAGAGCTCTTCAGTCATGGCCTCTTCTAAAGAGAGAGTCGTTCATTTGTTTTCAGACGGACAATGTCACAACTGTGGCATATGTCAATCATCATGGAGGGACTCACAGTCCTCTGGCTATGAAAGTATCTCGAATTCTGTTATGGGCGGAATCCAGCTCCTGTCTAATTTCTGCGGTTCATATCCCAGGTATAGACAATTGGGAAGCGGATTATCTCAGTCGCCAAACGTTACATCCGGGCGAATGGTCTCTTCACCCAGAGGTATTTCTTCAGATTGTTCAAATGTGGGGACTTCCAGAAATAGATCTGATGGCTTCTCATCTAAACAAGAAGCTTCCCAGGTATCTGTCCAGATCCAGGGATCCTCAGGCGGAGGCAGTGGATGCATTGTCACTTCCTTGGAAGTATCATCCTGCCTATATCTTTCCGCCTCTAGTTCTTCTTCCAAGAGTAATTTCCAAGATTCTAAAGGAGTGCTCATTTGTTCTGCTGGTGGCTCCAGCATGGCCTCACAGGTTTTGGTATGCGGATCTTGTCCGGATGGCCACTTGCCAACCGTGGACCCTTCCGTTAAGACCAGACCTTCTATCACAAGGTTCTTTTTTCCATCAGGATCTCAAATCCTTAAATTTGAAGGTATGGAGATTGAACGCATGATTCTCAGTCATAGAGGTTTCTCTGTCTCTCTGATTAATACTATGTTACAGGCTCATAAATCTGTATCTAGGAAGATATATTATCGAGTCTGGAAGATTTACATTTCTTGGTGTTTTTCTCATCATTTTTCTTGGCATTCTTTTAGAATTCCTAGAATTTTACAGTTTCTTCAGGATGGTTTGGATAAAGGTTTGTCTGCAAGTTCCTTGAAAGGACAAATCTCTGCTCTTTCTGTTCTTTTCACAGAAAGATTGCTAGTCTTCCTGATATTCATTGTTTTGTACAAGCTTTGGTTCATATAAAACCTGTTATTAAGTCAATTTCTCCTCCTTGAAGTTTGAATTTGGTTCTGGGGGCTCTTCAAGCTCCTCCGTTTGAACCTATGCATTTGCTGGACATTAAATTACTTTCTTGGAAAGTTTTGTTTCTTTTGGCCATCTCTTCTGCTGGAAGAGTTTCTGCTTTATCTGCTCTTTCTTGTGAGTCTCCTTTTCTGATTTTTCATCAGGATAAGTCGGTGTGGCGAACTTCTTTTAATTTTTACCTAAGGTTGTGAATTCTAACAACATTAGTAGAGAAATTGTGGTTCCTTCATTGTGTCCTAATCCTAAGAATTCTAAGGAAAGATCGTTGCATTCTTTGGATGTAGTTAGAGCTTTGAAATATTATGTTGAAGCTACTAAAAATTTCCGAAAGACTTCTAGTCTATTTGTTATCTTTTCCGGTTCTAGGAAAGGTCAGAAGGCCTCTGCCATTTCTTTGGCATCTTGGTTAAAGTCTTTCATTCATCATGCTTATGTCGAGTCGGGTAAAACTCTGCCTCAAAGGATTACAGCTCATTCTACTAGGTCAGTTTCTACTTCCTGGGTGTTTAGGAATGAAGCTTCGGTTGATCAGATTTGCAAAGCAGCAACTTGGTCTTTGCATACTTTTACTAAATTCTACCATTTTTTATGTGTTTTCTTCTTCTGAAGCAGTTTTTGGTAGAAAAGTACTTCAGGCAGCTGTTTCAGTTTGATTCTTCTGCTTATAATTTCAGTTTTTTTCATTATAAGATTTAAACTTTATTTTGGGTGTGGATTATTTTCAGCGGAATTGGCTGTCTTTATTTTATCCCTCCCTCTCTAGTGACTCTTGCGTGGAAGATCCACATCTTGGGTAGTCATTATCCCACACGTCACTAGCTCATGGACTCTTGCTAATTACATGAAAGAAAACATAATTTATGTAAGAACTTACCTGATAAATTCATTTCTTTCATATTAGCAAGAGTCCATGAGGCCCACCCTTTTTTGTGGTGGTTATGATTTTTTTGTATTAAGCACAATTATTCCAATTCCTTATTTTTTATGCTTTCACACTTTTGTCTTATCACCCCACTTCTTGGCTATGCGTTAAACTGATTTGTGGGTGTGGTGAGGGGTGTATTTATAGGCATTTTGAGGTTTGGGAAACTTTGCCCCTCCTGGTAGGAATGTATATCCCATACGTCACTAGCTCATGGACTCTTGCTAATATGAAAGAAATGAATTCATCAGGTAAGTTCTTACATAAATTATGTTTTTCAAATTCATGTATGTTCCTTTAAAGGGCCACTTAAGTCAAAATTAAAGTTTCAGGAATCAGATAAAGCATGCAATTAAAAAAAAACAACTTCCGAATATACTTCCATTATCAAAACGTGAACATTCTTTTTATATGCACACTTTCTGAGGCACCAGTTCTTACTGAGCATGTGCAAAAAAGTACAGTATATTCGTATATTTATTTTTGGGATTGGCTAATGGCTGTCATATGATTCATGGGGAGGGGAAATGGGACTAACTTTTACATTTACAGAAATTATTCTACTATTCACTTCAAATTCAAAGCAAGTGCTATTGCATACTGTCAAGTATTCAATTCTACTGTATATAGTGGTCCTTTAAGTCAGTGTTTCTTAACCGCGGTCCTCAGGTACCCCTAACAAGCCAGGTTTTCATTATAGCTGAAAAAGAGCACAGGTGAAATAATCACCTGATCAGTAGCCATGGTTACTAAGCTGCTCTCACCCATCAGCTGATTATTTCACCTGTGCTCTAGTTCAGCTATAATGAAAATAGCTTACTATTAGATTCTAGAATATACATAATTAGCACAATCATGTTTATGACAATAAATATGACATATAACAGCATTAGAAGAATTTTAATTTCTTCTACTTTTACTCCAGTATTTTGTGGCATTTGCTTAATTATTACAATATCCATAATTGTATAGCTTTGATTGGTCTTTTATCAAATGATTAAGAGCAATAATGCAGTTAGACTCTGCTTTTAAAATATATGTTTTAAAATACATTTTTAGAGATTACAAGAAAACTATAAAGATAACTAAGAAAACTATAAAAAATAACTTTAGCAACTTGCGGCTAGATTTAGAGTTCTGCGGCCAAAGGGGTGCGTTAACTACACATGCTTTTTTCCCCCCGCACCTTTTAAACAATGCTGGTATTTAGAGTTCACAGAAGGGCTGCGTTAGGCTCCAAAAAAGGGAGCGTAGAGCATATTTACCGCCACTGCAACTCTCGATACCAGCGTTGCTTACGGACGCGGCCAGCTTCAAAAACGTGCTCGTGCACGATTCCCCCATAGGAAACAATGGGGCAGTTTGAGCTGAAAAAAAACCTAACACCTGCAAAAAAGCAGCGTTAAGCTCCTAACGCAGCCCCATTGTTTCCTATGGGGAAACAGTTCTTAAGTCTGCACTTAACACCCTAACATGTACCCCGAGTCTAAACACCCCTAACCTTATACTTATTAACCCCTAATCTGCCGCCCCCGCTATCGCTGACCCCTGCATATTATTATTAACCCCTAATCTGCCGCTCCGTACACCGCCGCAACCTACGTTATCCCTATGTACCCCTAATCTGCTGCCCCTAACACAGCCGACCCCTATATTATATTTATTAACCCCTAATCTGCCGCCCCCGCTATCGCTGACCCCTGCATATTATTATTAACCCCTAATCTGCCACCCGTACACCGCCGCAACCTACGTTATCCCTATGTACCCCTAATCTGCTGCCCCTAACACCGCCGACCCCTATATTATATTTATTAACCCCTAATCTGCCGCCCCCAACGTCCCCTCCACCTACCTACAATTATTAACCCCTAATCTGCCGACCGGATCTCACCGTTACTCTAATAAATGTATTAACCCCTAAAGCTAAGTCTAACCCTAACACTAACACCCCCCTAAGTTAAATATAATTTAAATCTAACTAAATAAATTAACTCTTATTAAATAAATGATTCCTATTTAAAGCTAAATACTTACCTGTAAAATAAACCCTAATATAGCTACAATATAAATTATAATTATATTGTAGCTATTTTTGGATTAATATTTATTTTACAGGCAACTTTGTAATTATTTTAACCAGGTACAATAGCTATTAAATAGTTAATAACTATTTAATAGTTACCTAGTTAAAATAATAACAAAATTACCTGTAAAATTAATCCTAACCTAAGTTACAATTAAACCTAACACTACATTATCAATAAATAAATTAAATAAACTACCTACAATTATCTACAATTAAACCTAACACTACACTATCAATAAATTAATTAAATACAATACCTACAAATAAATACAATGAAATAAACTAACTAAAGTACAAAAAATAAAAAAACATATTTACAAACATTAGAAAAATATTACAACAATTTTAAACTAATTACACCTACTCTAAGCCCCCTAATAAAATAACGCCCCCCCCCAAAATAAAAAAATGCCCTACCCTATTCTAAAATTAAAATAGAAAATCTCTTTTACCTTACCAGCCCTTAAAAGGGCCCTTTGCGGGGCATGCCCCAAAGAATTCAGCTCTTTTGCCTGTAAAAAAAAACATACAATACCCCCCCCAACATTACAACCCACCACCCACATACCCCTAATCTAACCCAAACCCCCCTTAAATAAACCTAACACTAAGCCCCTGAAGATCTCCCTACCTTGTCTTCACCACACCGGGTCCCGATCTGTTCAGAAGAGCCTCCGAAATCTTCATCCAAGCCCATGCGGGGGCTGAAGAGTGACGTCCATCCTCCGGCTGAAGTCTGGATCCAAGCGGCGGCTAAAGAATTCCATCTTCGGGCAGAAGTCTTCATCCTATCCGGGCAGAAGAGTTGATTCGGACTGGCAAACATCTTCATCCAAGCCGCATCTTCTATGTTTTTCCATCCCATGACGACCGGCTCCATCTTGAAGACCTTCGGCGCAGATCCATCCTCTTCTTGTGATGTCCTAAGTTCGAATAAAGGTTCCTTTAAATGACGTCATCCAAGATGGCGTCCCTCGAATTCTGATTGGCTGATAGGATTCTATCAGCCAATCGGAATTAAGGTAGGACAATTCTGATTGGCTGATGGAATCAGCCAATCAGGATCAAGTTTAATCCGATTGGCTGATCCGTTCAGCCAATCAGATTGAGCTCGCATTCTATTGGCTGATCGGATCAGCCAATCGGATTGAACTTGATTCTGATTGGCTGATTCCATCAGCCAATCAGAATTTTCTTACCTTAATTCCGATTGGCTGATAGAATCCTATCAGCCAATCGGAATTCGAGGGACGCCATCTTGGATGACGTCCCTTAAAGGAACCGTCATTTGTCGGGAAGTCGTCGGTGAAGATGGATGTTCCGCGTCGGCGGGATGACCATAGATCCGAAAGAAAGAAGATTGAAGATGCCGCTTGATAGAAGACTTCAGCCCGATCATGGACCTCTTCAGCTCCCGCTTGGATGAAGACTTCAGTCGGATCATGGACATCTTCAGCCCCCCGCTTGGGCTTGGATCAAGAAATCGGAGGAGCTCTTCTGGATCGATCGGTGAACCCGGCTTGGTGAAGACAAGTTAGGGAGATCTTCAGGGGCTTAGTGTTAGGTTTATTTAAGGGGGGTTTGGGTTAGATTAGGGGTATGTGGGTGGTGGGTTGTAATGTTGGGGGGGGTATTGTATGGTTTTTTTTTTACAGGCAAAAGAGCTGAATTCTTTGGGGCATGCCCCGCAAAGGGCCCTTTTCAGGGCTGGTAAGGTAAAAGAGATTTTCTATTTCAATTTTAGAATAGGGTAGGGCATTTTTTTATTTTGGGGGTCTTTTTTATTTTATTAGGGGGCTTAGAGTAGGTGTAATTAGTTTAAAATTGTTGCAATATTTTTCTAATGTTCGTAAATATTTTTTTATTTTTTGTAACTTAGTTCTTTTTTATTTTTATACTTTAGTTAGTTAGTTTATTTAATTGTATTTATTTGTAGGTATTGTATTTAATTAATTTATTGATAGTGTAGTGTTAGGTTTACTTGTAGATAATTGTAGGTATTTTATTTAATTAATTTATTGATAGTGTAGTGTTAGGTTTAATTGTAACTTAGGTTAGGATTTATTTTACAGGTAATTTTGTAATTATTTTAACTAGGTAGCTATTAAATAGTTATTAACTATAGCTATTGTACCTGGTTAAAATACATACAAAGTTGCCTGTAAAATAAATATTAATCCTAAAATAACTACAATATAATTATAATTTATATTGTAGCTATATTAGGGTTTATTTTACAGGTAAGTATTTAGCTTTAAATAGGAATCATTTATTTAATAAGAGTTAATTTATTTTATTAGATAAAAATTATATTTAACTTAGGGGGGTGTTAGGGTTAGGGTTAGAATTAGTTTTAGGGGTTAAAAAAATTATTAGAGTAGCGGTGAGCTCCGGTTGGCAGATTAGGGGTTAATGCTTGAAGTTAGGTGTCGGCGATGTTAGGGAGGGCAGATTAGGGGTTAATACTATTTATTGTAGGGTTATTGAGGAGGGAGTGAGGCGGATTAGGGGTTAATACATTTATTATAGTAGCGGTGCGGTCCGGTCTGCAGATTAGGGGTTAATAAGTGTAGGTAGGTGGCTGCGACGTTGGGGGCGGCAGATTAGGGGTTAATAAATATTATGTAGGTGTCGGCGGTATTAGGGGCAGCAGATTAGGGGTACATAGGGATAACATAGGTGGCGGCGGTGTGCGGTCGGCAGATTAGGGGTTAAAATTTTTTAATAGAGTGGCGGCGATGTGGGGGGCCTCGGGTTAGGGGTAAATAGGTAGTTTATGGGTGTTAGTGTACTTTAGAGCACAGTAGTTAAGAGCTTTATAAACCGGCGTTAGCCCAGAAAGCTCTTAACTACTGACTTTTTTCTGCGGCTGGAGTTTTGTCGTTAGATTTCTAACGGTCACTTCAGCCACAACTCTAAATACCGGCGTTAGAAAGATCCCATTGAAAAGATAGGATACACAATTGACGTAAGGGGATCTGCGGTATGGAAAAGTTGCGGCTGGAAAGTGAGCGTTAGACCCTTTCTGACTCTAAATACCAGCGGTAGCCCAAAACCAGCGTTAGGAGCCTCTAACGCTGGTTTTCACGGCTACCGCCAAACTCTAAATCTAGCTGTTGGTTATTTTAAAATAAGGTTTTGTTTTGAATAATTTTTACAGTGATTGTGAAAACATGAATGTAAAGGCAAAACAATATTAATGATAGATCTTCACTAACAAAAACAAACAAGCTTTCAATGCTTAGCAATGTGAATGTTGATCTTAATAGAAATTTTCAACTTAAACTGTGCTCTCACCTGGTGTAACAAACACTTTTAAACAACTTTCTAGTTTACTTCTATTATCAAATGTGCTTCATTCTCTTAGTATCATTTGTTGAAGGAGCAGCAATGAACTACTGGGGCAAAATTACATATGCGGCGTCGCCCACAAAAGCCGGCGATGCCGTTTTGTACACGGTTTTGGTAGCACATATATTTCACCCATTGCCCGCAATTTTTACTCCCATAAGCTAACATAGAACCGCGTCACAAATCAGTATCACATATTCAGCGCTAGGATTTACACGGCGAAAATAGAGAAATTTTACTCCATTTTCACTTTGCCACACATAGGCAGGCTCAGCAAGCCTTACGCTGAAAATGTGAGCACCGTAACTGCCTGAAACTATAAACTAACACTTAAGGCATGTGCAATATCTATCTACCTGTCAACCGCCAACCCCCACCGCAATAACTAATAAAGTATATTAACCCCTAATCCACCATTAACACACATCAAAATAAACCTAATAAATGTATTAACCCCTAATCTGCCATTTACCCACATCGCAATAAACCTAATAAATGTATTAACCCCTGATCTGCCAAACCCACACAATGCAATAATTCCAATAAATCTATTACCCCTAATCTGCCAAACCCCCACAATGCAAATAACTAATTAAATTACTAAACCCCCTAAATTAACCCCATCTAAATTTAAAAAATACTAATTTACAATTAAAATAAAAAGCTAACATTACTTAAAACCCCCTACTAACATTAAATTTAAGATTACAAAAAATAAAGTCTAACATTACATAAAATAATAAACCAAATTATCAAAAATAAAAAAATTAAACCTAATCCCTATGAAAAAAAAAACAACTAATCTAATACTAAACTACCATTAGCCATTAAAAGAGCCTTTTGTATGGCATTGCCCTAAGTTAAACAGCTCTTGTACCTTAAAAAATACTAAGTCCCCCTCTAACAGTAAAACCCACCACCCAACAAACCCCCCCAAAATAAAAAAACCGTGCATTATAAAATCCTAAACTACCCATTGCACCTAAAGGGGCATTTGTATGGGCATTGCCCTTAAAAGGGCATTCAGCTCTTTTAAGAGTGCACAGTAAATCCCTAATCTAAAAAAAAACAAATCCTCAAAAAATAAAAAAAGTCTAAGCCTAACCCCCAAATAGGTACTCGTCGTTCCTGAAGTCTGGCGGAAAATGTCCTGTTCCAGGCGGTGAAGTCTTCTTACAAGCGGCCAACATCTTCCAAGCGGGGACCACTTCCTTCTTCATCCAGGACAAAGCGGCATGGAGCGGAGATGAGCGCGGAGCAGGACCAGCGACCGCAGAGCCATGAAGCATTGAGGATCCTCTTCGTACAAATTCAAGGGAATTCAAGGTACGCATTTAAATATGGCATCCCTTGTATTCCTATTGGCTGATTTTTATTCTTCAAATTGAAATCACCCTATAGGATGACCTACTGAAATCCTATTGGCTGATTTCAACAGCCAATAGGATTTCAGTAGCTCTCATTCTGATTTGAATTTGAAGAATTATATATAAATCTAAACTACGATTTAGGTTTATATATAGGATTATAAAGTTTGTTGTGATGTGGATTAGGGATTTATAGTTTTAATAGGTACTTTGCGATGTGGATTAATAGCAGATTAGGGGTTAATACATTTATTGGGTAGTTTTGGATGTTGGAGTTGGTGGATTTAGGGGTTATTACTTTTACTAGGCAGATTGCGATGTTGGTGAATGGCGGATTAGGGGTTAATAGTTTAATTAGGCATATTGCGTTGTGAGGGGTTGTCGGTTTAGGGGCTAATTCTTTTATTCTTATTTGCGATGTGGGGGAATTGCGGATATTTGTTTTTTTTAAGTGTCAGGTTTATTTTTGGGATGCGGATTAGACTTTTACAGGAGATTTGATATTTTTTTATTTTCTTAGACGCCGGCAGTTTGTAAAGTGCCGTAAGTCACTGGCGACTCCAGAAATGTGTATTTACGCACATTTCTGGACATCGCTAGTTTATCCAATTTACGGCAATTTAGGAACTGCCAGTGCTGTATATGTGATACCCCGAGGTGCGAGGTAAAATTACGGGCGGCGCAGGTTTCAGCAGTTACGCTGCAGCTTGTGCCGCAAATGTAATCTCACCCCTGGATTCTAACTGAACACATGGGTGAGCCAATGACAATCGGTATATATATGCAGCCAGCAATCAGCAGCTAGAACTTAGGTTATTTGCTGCTCTGGAGCTTTCTTACATAAACCTTTCAGCAATGGATAACAAGAGATTGAAGCAAATTAAGTAATAGAAGTAAATTGAAAAGTTGTTTAAAATTGTATGCTTTATCTAAATCATGAATATCCATTTATGACTTTACTGTCCCTTTTAAGGTTGGTTGGTTGGTTGAAACTAAGTTTACGGAAAGGGTACCCTTTGCAGTGAATACCCACTGTAAAGATTTAATGGAACTACAGTCCCTGAGAGAGAGTATCTAGGCTTGGGTGTTGCTGAGAATGTAGTGTGGAGTCCCCTGGAGCAGGATAGAAACATCAGACTAGAGAACAAGGACTAGAGTTAGAAACGAGGATAAGGGAAGACACAGATCAGCATCAGTTACTCAGCCAGAGTTCAGGAAGCCTGGATAGCGGCAGACTCAGATCAGCAACAGATACTCAGCCAGAGTTCAGGAAGCTAGGATAGCAGCATACACAGATCAGCATCAGATAATCAGCCAGATTTCAGGAAGCTAGGATAGCGGCACACACAGATCAACATCAGATAATCAGCCAGAGTTCAGGAAGCTAGGATAGCGGCAGACACATCCAGATCAGATAATCAGCAAGGGTTCAAGAAGCTAGGATAGCAGCAGACACAGATCAGCATCAGATAATCAGCCAGAGCAGAGTAAACTAGGATAGCGGCAGACACAGATCAGCATCAGATAATCAGCCAGAGTTCAGGAAGCAAAAGATAGTGGCAGACACATATCAGCATCCAATAATTAAGCAAGAGTTCAGGAAGCTAGAACAGCGGCACACACAGATCAGCATCAGATAATCAGACAGAGTACAGGAAGCTAGGATAACAGCATACACAGATAATTGTCTAGTACACAGTCAATGAAGGAGCCATGACATGTGACACACTACTGGTGCATCTCACAGTTACATTACACCTGGTCACTAGGAACACAGACAAGGAAGCAGTCAGGACATGTGACACACTACTTGTGCTTCTCACAGGTACATTACACCTGGTCACTAGGTACTCCAACAAGGAAGCATCCAGGACATGTGGCACACTACTGGTGCATCTTACATGTACATTACACCTGGTCACTAGGTACTGCGACAAGGAAGCAGCCAGGACATGTGACACACTACTGGTGCATCTTACTGGTACATTACACCTGGTCACTAGGTACTGCGACAAGGAAGCAGCCAGGACATGTGACACACTACTGGTGCATCTTACAGGTACATTACACCTGGTCACTAGGTACTCCGACAAGGAAGCAGCCAGGACATGTGACACACTACTGGTGCATCTTACAGGTACATTACACCTGGTCACTAGGTACTGCGACAAGGAAGCAGCCAGGACATGTGACACACTACTGGTGCATCTCACATGTTTATTACACCTGGTCACTGGGTACACAGACAAGGAAGCAGCCAGGACATGTGACACACTACTGGTGCATCTCACATGTTTATTACACCTGGTCACTGGGTACACAGACAAGGAAGCAGCCAGGACATGTGACACACTACTGGTGCATCTCACATGTTTATTACACCTGGTCACTGGGTACACAGACAAGGAAGCAGCCAGGACATGTGACACACTACTGGTGCATCTCACATGTTTATTACACCTGGTCACTGGGTACACAGACAAGGAAGCAGCCAGGACATGTGATACACTACTGGTGCATCTCACATGTTTATTACACCTGGTCACTGGGTACACAGACAAGGAAGCAGCCAGGACATGTGACACACTACTGGTGCATCTTACATGTACATTACACCTGGCCACCAGTTCAAAATTTTAAGGTAAAATTTTTTTGGTAGAGATCTATGTTTAAGTTTACAATTTCTGTAAATTATAAGCTCTTTGTAACAGAGCCTCACTCCTTTTTGTGTTTATTTTATTTAGTGTATTTATGAATCTGTATTTTTTTTTTTTACCATGAATTAGTGTCATTATGTCCTTGTCATTTATCCAGAATTACTATATTTGTTTGTACTTAACAATATCTGATGATAATAATTTCCATTAGTGAAGTAATTATAGTCCGATATTGCCTTTTTTCATTTAAATAATAGCTTAAATTTTGCATTTAATGAAAGTTTTCTGTCTAAAATTATTTTTGTTTTGTTTTTTTAACCTTCTAATAAATATGATACAGATGGCCATTAGGAGTATAACCAGATAAACTGGAAAAAACAAGAAAATAACAACTACACTACTTGTTAGTGTTTTGTGAGGGCTGGTAATTTCACAATTTATTGTAGGAGAAAATGATTCCACAAATACCGACTCAAAGTTGCAGAATCTCATCAATACTCTCACCAGGGACCACAACAATATAAAAAAAAAAGCTGTGGGCCCCTTTTATGAAGCTGTGCAATCAACTTCAGGGCTATTTTGGAACAGGCTTGTACATCCCCTGCTTCCTAACTTCTCAGCAACTTCAGAGGTTGGGGCCATCAGGCAATCTTGCACAATTGGTTGGCCAAGAGCTAGGGGGTGGGGTGGCACAAGAAAATGCTTGTGCAATCTTAAAGGGATACTAAACCCAAAGGTTGCAACCAATAAGCAATTCTATCCAGGGTGCTAAACCTAAAGTGGGCCGGTTCCTTAGCTTTACATTCCTGCTTTTTAAGTAAAGATAGCAAGAAAATAAAGAAAAAATAATAATAGGAGTTAATTTGAAAATTGCTTAAAATTGCATGTTCTATCTGAATACTTAAAAAAAATTGGGTTAAGTATCCCTTTAAATTCCACCAAACAATGCTGCTCTTGAGGCTCTAAAGGCATGTGGTTCTCTATGAGAACCTTATCTGCATACAGAATACTAAATCTCGGCATATGTACTAATTGTACTTTACTAGCACATTTATGTAGCCTTTTCAGATTTCATTATCATCCTAAATAGAAATAAATGTTTTTTTTGCATTTGATTTCTTTACAAATAAACTTTTTGTTAATGCTTACTCCTTATACAGAAATTTATTCATATAATTAATTATTCAGTCAATCGTTTGATCTGTTTAATTCACCATTCCTGGTTTTATATTATTTATTATTATTCTTTATTTATAAAGTGCCAACAGATTCTGCAGCGCTGTCCATGGGTAACAAATATAAAAGGAAAGTACAATATGAGACACCAGACAAAATTTAACAAAACAAATACAGGGGGAAATGGGAGCCCTGTTCCTGTGGGAACTTACAATCTAAATGGGTAGAGGGGGTGAGAAACAGGAGGTGGGGACTGCAAAGGTGGGAATAATGTTAGTGTGGAGTTAGATGAGGGCAACTATTAGGCAAGTGGAATTCATTAGTTACTGATTTGGTGATAGGTTTCCCTGAACAAGAAGGTCTTTAGGGAGCGTTTAAAGGAGGAGAGGTTGGGGGAAAGTCTGACAGCTCGAGGAAGTGCGTTCCAGAGGGTTGGTGCCGCACGAGAGAAGTCCTGTAATCTAGCATGGGAGGAGGTGATAGTAGTAGAGGCAAGAAGTAGATCATTGTTGGATCTTAGGGGATGGGCTGGAGTATATTTGTTGATGAGTGAGGACAGGTGGGGGGGCTGCATTGTTAAGGGCTTTGTAGGTCAGTGAGAATTTTGAATTTAATGCTTCTGTGAATGGGGAGCCAGTGAAGGGACTCACAGAGGGATGCAGCAGATACAGAGCGTCGGGAGAGGTGGATTAGCCTAGCAGAGGCATTTAGGATGGATTGAAGGAGGAGAGGCAGGAGAGAGAAAGGCCAGTTAGTAGGTTATTACAGTAGTCAAGCCTGGAAATTAATAGGGAATGGATTAGCTGTTTTTAGTAGTTTCAGGCAGCACTCAGAAAAGGACGAATATTGGAGATATTGCATAGGTGGTAGCGACAGGGTGAAGAGAGCGATTGGATGTGGGATATGAAGGACAAATTGGAGTCAAGTGTAACTCCTAGGCAGCGGACTTGGGGGTGATAGGGAGATAGTGGTGTCACCAACAGTGATAGTAAAGTTAGAAACTGGAGTAGAATTAGATGGGAGGATTAGAAGAAGCTCAGTCTTGGAGATGATGATTTTTAGATTTTGAGAGAAATGCCAGATAAGCAGTCGCTAATGTGGGAAAGGACAAAAGGAGAGAGTGCAGGGGTGGATAGGTAGATCTGAGTATCAGTATAGAGGTGATAGTTAAAGCCATAGCTACTGATACGTTTACCGAGTGAGGAAGTATAAATAGAGAAGAGTAGAGGGCCTAGAACAGAGCCTTGATGTACTCCAACAGACAAAGGCAATGAAGAGGAAGATTCACCAGCAAATAAGACAGAAAAGGACCTATTGGAGAGATAAGAGTGGATCCAGGAGAGGCCAATATCACAGAGCCCAAGAGAGCTGAGAGTCCGTAGGAGGAGGTGATGGTTAGCAGTGTCAAAGGTAGCAGACAGGTCAAGTTAGATAAGTATAGAATAGTGGCCATTGCTTTTAACAGAAAGAAGATCATTAGTAACCTTGGTGAGGGCAGTCTCAGTTAAGTGTTGGGGCAGAAGCCAGATTGCAAGGGGTCAAGCAATGAGTTGTAGGATAGGAAATGGGTTAGACGATTGAAAACTATTTTTTGAGGACTTTTAAAGCTAGTGGAAGCAGTGATATGGGGCGGTAGTTTGCAGGAAAATTGGGGTCGAGGGAGGGTTTTTTGAGGATGGGAGTGACTTTGCATGTTTGAAGGATGATGGAAATGAACCAGTAGTGAGGGATTGGTTTAATATGTGAGTAAGAGCAGGGGTGAGGGTATAAGACAGAGAAGGTATTAGCTGTGAAGGGATAGGATCAAGTAGACAGGTAGTGAGGTGTGAGGAAGACATTAGGGAAATAACTTAATTCTCAGTGGTTGAGTGGAGGGAAGGTACTGAGTGGTGGAGGGGGTGACCGGGGCAGAGATGGAAGGTTGCAGTTTTGTGGTGGGATGTTACTTTGGATGGTAAGTGTTTTGTTGAAAAAGTAGTCTGCTAAGTCTTGAGCACTAAAGGCAGATGAAGGGGGTGGTGCATGTGGATAGAGGATAGTGTTGAAAATGGAGAATTTGGGTTTGAGGAGTGAGAAGATATGAGAGAAGAGGAGTAGTTTTAGTGCCAGCCATGTCAACTCTCTCTCCCATATAGGTCATGTAACCCTCACCATATGCCGTTATTAACAGTAGCAATAGAAAATGTAATGGTAGTGGTTGCTTTGGACATACATCTGAAATGAGATCTCATGTATTAAGCATACAGCGTCTAAAAGGGTTTGCTGGGAAAAGCTTCTGTGCTCTGATATTTTGGCCTTATACCTTATGAAATGGTTGCGGGGGAACTAAACAATATTTTTGGAACATGTAACTTCATAGGCGCACTGTCTAGTCACAGCCCGCCTGATCGCGCTATTGCAGAATTATATATCATTATTTTGAATGTTTACTGTCCCTTTAAATTAAAAAGTTATAAAACTTAAAACACAAAAGAGAGGAGCTCTACTGGGATTGGATTGTGCTCAATTGCCTACTCTATGGGATGGTCCCCACCCAGGGTGCAGCCTCTTTCTGCCCAATCTGTGCTTTTTACAGAAGAGAACTTTCCTGTAGTAAATCAGTCTGACCCCATCCAGAAGGACAGTCCAGCCCCGAAATACCAGGCAATTCTCAACTGAACAATGGATTTTTATGGCTAACCCCAGACATACGTATTTGTGATATTAAACTTAAAATTGATTTCTCATAAAATGTTATTTCAGTTATGCATAGTAAAAAAACTATTAATAGGGGGGCTGCAATGTTCCTGTGTTGTTGTTTTTTTTTTTTTTTGTGTTTCTTTTTTTTTTTTTTTCTAGGGGTTAATCAATTTCTCTCCATGAAAAGGTCTTCTCGTATGTTCCATTTGATGCACCATTCCGTGTTTTATGCTTACATTATGCAAGTGCCACACCAAAATCAGTCATCCATTTGTGCAGCATTCCGAATTCCATTAGAAATCCCTTACTAGTGCTACACACTGAACTAGTGTCTTAGGATGCTGGCATCTGATCTATAGTAAGGATAGACTGTTTCGTAACGGGATATGAAACCCAATTTTTTTTCTTTCATGATTCAAATAAAACATCAAATTTTAAACAACTTTCTTATTTACTTTTATTGTCAATTTTATTTGCAAAGCGCACTACATAGCAGCACTATTTTCTGTTGTAGTGATCCAGATGCCTACCTAGGTCTCTCTTCAACACAGAATATCACAGGAACAAAGCAAATTTGATTATAGAGATAAATAAGAGACTTTTTTAAAATGGTGAGCTCTGTCTGAATCATAAAAGAGACTTTTTGGTTTTCATATCCCTTTAATGAAGTTTAGGTTGTCATCTTGGGAAGAGAGAATGAGAGCAAGTTTGGATGAGATTTTAAGAGGAAATAGACACGTAATCGAAAAATGTGAGATATAAAAGGGTTACATTGGTAGTAATTAATTGTGACAATTGTGTGAGAGATAACATATTCCTTATAACGAACAGTAAATTTATGTTAATTCTATCAAATGCAAGAGGCAACACAGGTAAAGTATAGGTGTGATGAGAGCAGGAAGTGATGTCACTAGTTTGGGGGCGGGGCTTAGGTCTGGTAGTCTGTGTCGCAGTTAGTTAGTGAAATCAACCTGACTAGATGTATGTTTCCATGCTCTGTAATAAAATAGAGTTGTACCATCATTGCTGTGTCCTACATATGTCCTGCATCTCATGACATGGTGTCAGAAGTTGTTGCCTGCGCTTCTGTTCCTGATCGATGACGATGTCAAAGTTTACCCCACCTGAGCCTTTTGACTTCTTTCAGCCTGCAGCTTTGCCCACATGGCGTCAGCGGTTTCAGCGCTTCAGGATTGCTTCCAAGCTGGACAAGGAGAGTGGTGAAGTACAAGTTAATTCTCTTTTATACTCTATGGGGAAAGATGTGGAACCAGTGTTCAATGCTTTTACTTTCCAAGAAGGGGAAGAATTTAACTTTGATATAGTTATGGATAAACTCAGTGCCCACTTTGTGCCCAAAAGAAATGTGATTCATGAGAGAGCTTGTTTTCACAAACTTAATCAGCGTGTGGGAGAATCTGTGGAGTCATTTGTGTGCAGCCTGTATGAACTAGCTGAATTCTGTGAGTTTGGTGTTGCTAAAGAAGAGCAAATCAGAGACAGAATAGTTATTGGAATTGCAGATGCTGAAGTCTCACTGAAGCTGCAGTTAGAGCCTGATTTAACATTAGATGAGGCTATTAGGATGGCCCGCCAGAGTGAACTGGTGAAAAAACAAAGTGCTGATCTGAGGTCTGAGAGTATTGTGGATGAAGTGCAACAGTCCAGGAAAACTTCTAGTGAAAGGCACCGTGTGAGTGGTAGATCTAAAATAATGGATATACCTAGAAGTGGATGTGCACAGCATGCCCGATGCACACGGTGCTACCGTGCCCATGATCAGAGTGTTATATGCCCAGCCAGAGATAAAAGATGCAGAAAATGTAACAGAATGGGCCATTTTGAAGTGGTGTGTAAAACTGAATACATTAAGGAGATGCAGGTGGACAGTGACCAGGAGGGTCAGGAAGTGTATTTTGTGGGGTCTGTTGTGGAATGGCCAAGCTCAGAGGAAGATTGGAAGGTTAATTTTACTGTAATGGGAGCCAAAGTTGATTTTAAGATTGACACAGGAGCAGATATCACTGTAATGTCTCTCGCTGCATTTATGAAACTGCCTCGACAGCCCCAGCTGGCGAAGGTTACTACAAATGTCCATAGTCCTGGTGGCCGCATTGATTGTGCGGGGAAATTTCTTGCCAGCTGTGAGTACAAGCAAAGGAAATTCACCATGTGGGTGCATGTGATTCGAGGTCAGTGTGTTAGCAATTTATTGAGCAGAAAAGCAGCCTGTGACTTGGGCCTAGTGGCCAGAGTGAATGAGATCTCTGAAGATATGTTTGGTGTATTGGGCCTACTGAATTGCAAGCCAGTCCGTATAGCACTTAAAAGTGACGCAGTCCCATGCAGTATTTCTACTCCCCGTAGAATTCTGTTCCCGCTCATGCCTCAGGTGGAGAAGGAGATTATGCGCATGAAGTCTATGGGGGTTATTGAATAGGTTGTTGAAGCAACTGACTGGTGTGCCCCCATTGTTCCTGTTGCAAAGAAAAATGGAAAGGTGCGCATCTGTGTAGACCTGAAAAGGTTGAATGAGGCAGTGAAGAGAGAGAGATTTGTGCTGCCGACATTAGAAGACATAGCTCCAAAGTTGGCTGGGGCGAAGTTCTTTTCCACATTGGACGCCCCTAGCGGCTTTTGGCAGATCCCCCTAGATCCAAAGTGCCGCAAACTGATTACCTTTATTACACCGGTAGGTCGGTTTTGCTTTTCTGCAGACTCCCCTTCGGGATATCCTCTGCTCCAGAAATTTTTCAAAGGGAAATGAGTTCTCTCCTAAGAAACCATGTGGGCACGGCAGTCGTCATGGACGACATTCTAGTATATGGGTCTACAGTGGAGGAGCATGATAAGCATTTAAGTTGTGTGCTGCAGGCTATCAAAGAGTCTGGGCTGAAGTTAAATAAAGAAAAATGCCATTTTAGGAAAACTGAATTATGTTACTTTGGGCATATCATCAATGGAGATGGCATCCAACCAGACCCCGAGAAAATTTGTGCTATTGAACAGATGAAAAGTCCTTCTGATGTACATGAGCTGAGACAAATATTGGGCCTTGTAAATTATGTGGGCAAGTTTCTTCCAGATTTATCCACAGTTCTACACCCTATCACAGAGTTGCTAAAGAAAGATGTTGCCTGGGTCTGGGGACCTTTACAAGAAAAATCTTTTATGCAGGCCAAGTTCCTGCTGGGGTCTGCCCCAGTGCTGGGGTTCTACGACCCTTCCAAAAAGACTGTGGTTAGTGCTGATGCAAGCAGTTATGGGTTGGGGGCTGCTCTCCTGCAGTTAAATGAAAATAAACTACAGCTCATCACCTACTGTTCCTGCACACTGACGGCTGCTGAGTCAAAATACGCTCAAATTGAGAAAGAGTGTCTGGCTGCAGTTTGGGCCTGTGAGCGCTTTCAGCGTTATCTAGTGGGTTTAGAGAAATTTAGTCTGGAGACTGACCATAAACCGCTAGTCCCTCTAATCAACTCTTATGATATCGACAAAACACCCTTAAGATGCCAGAGACTTTTAATGAGACTACTCAGGTTCAATGTTCAGGCAGTGCATGTTCCGGGGAAACAACTGGTTGTGGCAGATACACTATCCAGGCTCCCGCTGGCTGCTGCTGAAGAATCCTCAACTGAATCCGATGTGAAAGTGTATGTTGATTCGGTTCTGGCCTCAAAGTCCATTTCTTCAAGGAAACTGGAAGAAATAAAGAGACATATTTGGACACAGATCTGCAAGAGGTTATTAAGTAAATAAAAGAAGGCTGGCCCGAGAGCCGGGCAGCCTGGATGTCTTTAAGTTCTTACCAGCCAGAGAGGTCGGAGCTCACAGAGCTGGAGGGGTTGGGGATGTTCCAAGACTGCATCGTTATTCCTGTCAGCATGAGGAAGGAGATGTTAAACAGGATTCACGATGGCCACTTAGGCATTATAAAGTGCAGAGAAAGGGCAGCTACAGCTGTGTGGTGGCCTGGGATCAGCTCCGACATTGCAAATCACGTGTCTCAATGTGCATTTTGCCGGGAACGGCGGCCTACTCAGAGAAGGGAGTCCTTGATTTCTACTCCACTGCCTGCAGGGCCATGGCAGAAAATAGCTGCTGATTTGTGTGAACTGCACAGGAAAAAGTTCCTTGTTGTGATCAACTACTATTCCAGGTATTTGGAAATTGCACCTTTGAATGATATCACAAGTCAAGCCGTTATCATTCGTCTGAAGAGCTTGTTTGCCCGGTGGGGCATTCCAATGGAGCTGGTGAGTGATAATGGCATGCAGTTCGCTTCTACAGAGTTCAGTGCTTTCAGCAGGGAATATGACTTTGTACATTCCACGTCAAGTCCACATTACCCGCAGGCCAACGGAATGGCTGATAGGGCAGTTCAAACAACAAAGTTCATTTTAAAGCAATCTGAGCCGTACCTAGCCCTCTTGTCCTATAGGGCGATGCCCATTCAAGCCACCGAGTTTAGCCCGGCACAGCTGATGCTAGGACGCCAGATTCACACCACTTTACCCTCAGTGGGTGTCTTCAAGCCGACTGGCTCTGTTCCTCAGGACGAAGTCCTTAAGAGGGATGAAGAGGCCAAAAAGGGCTATCGTTTCTTCTATGACAGGAGACATTCTGTCAAGCCCTTACAGGAACTAAATGTGGGGCAAAGTGTCAGAATTAAACTGGATGATAAGAAATGGAAGACACCTGCTACAGTAATTGGACACTCTCCAGAACCAAGGTCTTATGTAGTCCTTACTGATGGAGGGACGGTTACACGCCGTAACCGAAAACATCTTCAGCCTGTACCTGAGAGTTTGGAACTGGATGCCTCAGTTTCACCGCCGGTGGGATCCCCTGTTCTAAAAGGGGTGCCTTCCCCTCAGCAAGATCACAGTGGGGATATGTCTTTGCCTCCAGGGGACTCTTATTCACCTTCTTCTGTATCAGAGGATAGTTCATGCAAAGTTACATCAAGCGGAAGAGTGGTGAAACTTCCGGCCCGATATCGGGACTGACTTTAGCTAGAACAGTGACTGGAAGTATGGGCAGAATAATCCCATGGTCACTGTGGACTAGGGTAGTATACCCCGATGTTCAAGTCAGGATGTAATTAATGTTGTTTATTTTTCTGTAACCAATTTGTTATATACTGTTCAAAAATGTTGTTGTATGCTCTTTGTATACCCTGTTATTTGTTATATTTAAATGTATGCTTCGCCCTTTGAAAAGGGGGAAGATGTGATCAGAGCAGGAAGTGATGTCACTAGTTTGGGGGCGGGGCTTATGTCCGGTAGTCTGTGTCGCAGTTAGTTAGTGAAATCAATCTGACTAGATGTATGTTTCCATGCTCTGTAATAAAATAGAATTGTACCATCATTGCTGTGTCCTGCATATGTCCTGCATCTCATGACAATAGGAACTGTATACAGGGAGTGCAGAATTATTAGGCAAGTTGTATTTTTGAGGATTAATTTTATTATTGAACAACAACCATGTTCTCAATGAACCCAAAAAACTCATTAATATCAAAGCTGAATAGTTTTGGAAGTAGTTTTTAGTTTGTTTTTAGTTATAGCTATTTTAGGGGGATATCTGTGTGTGCAGGTGACTATTACTGTGCATAATTATTAGGCAACTTAACAAAAAACAAATATATACCCATTTCAATTATTTATTTTTACCAGTGAAACCAATATAACATCTCAACATTCACAAATATACATTTCTGACATTCAAAAACAAAACAAAAACAAATCAGTGACTAATATAGCCACCTTTCTTTGCAAGGACACTCAAAAGCCTGCCATCCATGGATTCTGTCAGTGTTTTGATCTGTTAACCATCAACATTGCGTGCAGCAGCAACCACAGCCTCCCAGACACTGTTCAGAGAGGTGTACTGTTTTCCCTCCTTGTAAATCTTCCAGAAACTGGCAGTAGGACTGGGAGTTGAGCTTGACTCCATCCTCAACCCAAAAAGGCCCCACAAGCTCATCTTTGATGATACCAGCCCAAACCAGTACTCCACCTCCACCTTGCTGGCGTCTGAGTCGGACTGGAGCTCTCTGCCCTTTACAAATCCAGCCACGGGCCCATCCATCTGGCCCATCAAGACTCACTCTCATTTCATCAGTCCATAAAACCTTAGAAAAATCAGTCTTGAGATATTTCTTGGCCCAGTCTTGACGTTTCAGCTTGTGTGTCTTGTTCAGTGGTGGTCGTCTTTCAGCCTTTCTTACCTTGGCCATGTCTCTGAGTATTGCACACCTTGTGCTTTTGGGCACTCCAGTGATGTTGCAGCTCTGAAATATGGCCAAACTGGTGGCAAGTGGCATCTTGGCAGCTGCACGCTTGACTTTTCTCAGTTCATGGGCAGTTATTTTGCGCCTTGGTTTTTCCACACGCTTCTTGCGACCCTGTTGACTATTTTGAATGAAAAGCTTGATTGTTCGATGATCACGCTTCAGAAGCTTTGCAATTTTAAGAGTGCTGCATCCCTCTGCAAGATATTTCCCTATTTTTTACTTTTCTGAGCCTGTCAAGTCCTTCTTTTGACCCATTTTGCCAAATGAAAGGAAGTTGCCTAATAATTATGCACACCTGATATAAGGTGTTGATGTCATTAGACCACACCCCTTCTCATTACAGAGATGCACATCCCCTAATATGCTTAATTGGTAGTAGGCTTTCGAGCCTATACAGCTTGGAGTAAGACAACATGCATAATGAGGATGATGTGGTCAAAATACTCATTTGCCTAATAATTCTGCACTCCCTGTATCTTGAGATTAAATATATTATAGGCATAAGGGAAACATGGTGATATAATCACATAAAAAATACTGTATGTGCAGTCACCGCTATCTCCAATTAGCACATTGATGCTCATGAGCTTACATTGGTTTGTATTTCAGCAACAAATGAAGCAAATTAGATTATAGAAGTAAATTGTAAAACTGCAGAACATTACCAAACGGCACCTGAAAAGGGTTAAAATAACAGAACGGCTCTGAAGAGAGCTGCAGACACAGGAGATAAAACAATAGTATGGTGAGCAGTATCCATTCTGTTGAAGTTGGGTCCAGCAGTTTAATGTCCCTTTAAGGATGTTAATATATTTCTCCTTATTTTATTTTGCAGTACAAATACATTTATACAAGATTAACAATCTCTTCCAGATCTCATTGTATTTGTCCTTTTTGCACTTATAGTGATAAATATCCTTTGTCACTGCAAAAATATAAAATCTTATCTTAGTTATAAAATCTTTTCAGCAAGGCAATAAAAAAGCAAAACAAACAAAAAAATACTTCTTTAATGTTTATCAGACCGCACTTTGGTTGAGATCAGAACATGATGTACCCAGCATTTATATTCAATGGAAATAAATATACGGTATACTGTAAATAGCAATGCAGGAGTAAATTGAGCAGTTAGTTTGAAACACTTTGGGCTAGATTACAAGTGGCGCACTTATAATAGCGCACATCAGATAACCTGTTTTGCTTGACCGCGCTACCATTAGAGCACCACTTTGATTATAAAAGTCCATGGTAAAGCATGCTAACTAGAGAGGGTCAGCACCGTCCACTTCTCTTGAGCGTAAACTATGCTTTCAATGGATATCGCAACCTCGCTAATTTGCGCTCATGTTATAGTTATAGGTTATGCTGGAGCACAAGTCTAAACCGATATAGAATATTTAGCGCACCTTGAGACCTAAAGTAAACTGTAAGGGTTAAAAATGATTGCACAAAACACATGGAAAACGCGTATATATATATATATATATATATATATATGTTTATATATATACATGTGTGTGTGCGTATATATATTAATAACATGCAACTTTCTAATTTACTTATATTATAAATTTATTTTTCTTCGTTCTCTTGCTATCTTTATTTAAAAAGAAGAATTTAAAACTTAGGAGCTGGGCCAGTTTTGGTTCAGAGCCTGGGTTACTTACTTATTGGTTGGCTGAAGGTAGTCACCAATAAGCAAACACTATCCAGGGTGCTGAACCTAAAATAGGCCAGCTCCTAAGCTTTACATTCCTGCTTTTTAAATAAAGATAGCAAGAGAACGAAGAAAAATTGACTATAGGAGTAACTTAGAAAGTTGCTTAAATTGCATGCTCTATCGGAATGATTAAAGAAAATGTGGATTTAGTATCCCTTTAATCTTTCAATATCTAAACAACTAATATCAAAAAATACACATACATTCTGTTCTTAATCTTATCTTTTCTGTAAAAATCTAATTATTTTTAGCATTTATTTTTGTTTTATGTATCTTTAATATAATGGGATGCATGCTGTAATAAACTAAATCTATTTCTAGTCCACAAATATATATAACAAATTCATTCTTTATTCTTATTTACATTTGTTATAGGATTTTAAAAATATAGGAAAAAAGATGATTAAAATGGTGCTCATTTGTCAGCTTCAAGAGAGTTAGATTCCTACACAAGGCAGTTTTTATGATCTCATGATTTAAAAGAAAAATACATTAATAAATAATTAAATGAATAAAACATTTTTGTATTTTTTTCATAAATTTCAACATTCAAAAAAAGCAAACCACTAAAATCTATTAATTTAAAATCTTTATGTACTATTAGTGTAGTATAAAATATATCAATTAAGTTCTATTATAATTTCTGTAAATTTAAAATCCTAATTATTTCCAAGCCCTCTGTGAGACTTATTATATGAGTCCTATCACAAATGCACAATAATGCAAACGCTCGCTATGTAGAGCTTTGCAATATGACTGTTTAAGTATATCTAATAAATATTTTATAATTTTAAAGATAATAATGCATATTTTATCTAACTTTGTAAACCTTAATTAAACTGATTTGTAAAGTTTCTTTGCCCTTTAAGTACATTTAGGATTACTTTTTCTTTTTTTTTTTTTTATTGAGGTAAAGTGCAAAAGTAACATAACAAAGGTATGTGTCCAGTAACAGATTAAAATTAGTAAAGTCAAGTATAGATTTTACATACAAAAAATAAGGTTTGATCTAATCCTTAAGGCACAGATATCGACACTACACTTGTTGTATTTACAATCATGATACACCCAGGACCAGGAATATCAAAAAAGAGATTTCAGTTATACAATGTAACCATGTCAGTATCCAATGAGTAATATTTAAGAGAGGTTATGGTATACTATCTAATATCTCTGCTGTATCACTTATAGCACATACAATTGGTAGCGTTAGGGGCTAATGTGCAACAAGCCTTAGTATCTGGACATATCATCATGATGCCTCAATTTTATTGTTTCATTAGAGGTGGATATGGTCCCTGAGTCGCTATAGCAATCATAATAATATTTGTCTATGTAGAGTAGAGCATGTCAGGGAGTTAGCATTATAAATGTATTGGGGAAAAGAAAAGAAAGAAGTACAGCGGACAAGAGCCACTCAGGTTAAGAAAGTAATAGAGGGGTGCGGAGCAAGGGAAGGGGAGAGGAGTGTGAGACAGGGGAAGGGGATGGGGGGGGTAGTGGGCAAGGGGAGGGAGGGGAGGGAAGGAGGAGAAGAGGGGAGGGAAGGGGAGTATAGGGGAGGGGGGGGGCGGAGTCAGTTAGTTCGGTTGTCCAGCAGGGCTTCTAGAGTTTCAGGTCTTTTGGGTATACAGTGGATAGTGCAAAATCAGGGGATCCAGGTGCTGTGTGATGTAGTTCCATATGTCTGCATGTGAGAGATTTAACTAAGTTCCCATATGTAGTGCAGACTTTAGTTAAGAAGCATGCTACTACTGCACTAAAGTGTGGGTTAGTGGCCTCTCATTGTTACTCTTTATATATCAGGAGATGAATATATGAATTAATAAAGTTAGCTCTGCAATAGGAGGCAACCAGTCAGGGAGCCCATGTAGCAAACATAAAGGTAATATTAAAGAGAGACCTATTCTGTAGGGTAACAGTGGCCCCATGTCAGTTAGTTTAAGTATCAATGTTCTAGAGACAAGATTCAAGCCCTAGAAGTCATGATATGGTTTCCATAGTGATAGCTAGGATTTCATCTAACATCCTGTTTACACCTAAGATTCAAAATTCTTCACATTTGCGGTACAGCTTATTAGTATAACAGTGTAAGGTAATAAACATAAGAGGGGCAGAGTGAATCCACTTCAGAGTATCAGAACATTACTATCACACATGAACTAGAGGCAAACAAACAGTGCGTAGTATCCTAACACATTTACATTCTAGAGAATAATACAAATACTTAAATAGTGTCCCAACTATGAATAACAGTAGGGCTGTTGTAAGAACTGGGAAACTCTGTACTCAAAGTACTATAACTACAGATAATCCATCTGTGATGTATATAAATACGCTCCAGCCGCTCTCATCATATATAAGACCGACCATGTCAGCCACCCGGATCAAAAGGGCCCCGTAGGGAGCCAGTAGGGCGCTTCGTGACTTCACTCTGCGTGATCTGCGAGAGATCCGATAACTGTAAGTCCCTTTTCACCCTCTGCAGTAAAGGAGAAGGTAAGTTATGAGTGTGGAGGCTGTGATATGAAATTGGCTGACCTGGTATGGCAGAGTACTCCTGCGGCACAATCCTCGGCTTCTCCGTGTCCCTCTCAGCGCCCATTTTATGGCGACTAGGTATGTAGGCAGCTCTAATGAGGTTAATAGATGGCTGTTTCCCCTCCGGCCCCATTCCGACCGGCCGCCTCGGAACAGGAGCGGAGCACAGGGCTGCAGGTGTGATGAAAGGGTCTGGATTGGGCTCTGGTGTCGAGGGAGGTATAAACTGAATATCAACATCAGTAGGCCACTTAGACAGAATAGATGGGACACTGACGCTCTCAGCTTCACTCTCGCCATGGGTATAGGAACATTGCACGCCGTGGGCTTCTGCTGGTATGTCATCCGCCCTGCTAGGGTCACTCACTGAGTCATCTATCTGGGCCTCCCCTTCCAAAGAGAGGCATCGAGTCAGAGAGGCAAACTGGGCTTCCATGCGGAGCTCCAAAGCGGCAAAAGCCGTCCTGATCAGTGAGTCCATCCTCTCTATTGGGCAAGGAATCCCAAACGTTCAGGACAAGTAAGTGTCCAGGGAAAACCAGGGTGTAGGCTCAAAAGTATCTCTGTGTCAAAGAGTATCGATCTCGACAGCAGTGATCAAAAAGCTCTTAGGCCCTAGGATATTGCAGTGTCCATGCTGCCGTTGCTGTAATGGCGGTTACCCAGCTCTTCTAAAAGTCGTCGCTATGTGTAGCATGAGAAGCTGGGTCTCCAAGTCAGTAATAACTTCCAGCTAGTGCGCCCATGTATACTGTGAGGTTTAAGGTCACTTTAATTGCTTAAAATTAAGCTTTTGCAGGTTTTTAGTGGAGTTTAAACTATTGTTTGAGCAGGAGCTCTCAATACCTGCGTCTGCTCAGCTTCATAGTTGGCTCCGCCCCCCACTTTTTCTTTTTTTAATATAATCTTTATTTAATTTTCTGTAGACAATACAGAGGATGAACATTCTATGTATCAATGGTATTGAAAAGTATAACATAAGTACAAATTAAACAGGCATTTTACAGAGGTCTTATATATGGACAGCTGTATAGTTATAACGTGGCAGACAATCAAAATCAGACCAAATAATAATTTAAAGCAACTAAACATGACACCAGTGACTACATCAAATAAATAAATTGGTTGTTCTATTACACAGATATTAATAACCTAGCAACTCAGATAAGATAATAGAAGAGTTGTAAGGGCACAAAGTCAAATAAGTACCTGAAAAAGTGATGGCAAATGTAAACAACTAATCTCTACTTACAGTAAATAGGGTGGAAGAAGCCAAAGAGTAGGCCCCTTGAGACAGAAACAAAACAGAACCCTGTGATGTTCTAATAACATAGTAAATGAGGTTGAAAAAAAGACCGAAGTCCATAGAGTTCAACCTATAAGTAATGTATGGGATACAGGCTTGGGCCGTATGCTAGTGAAGCTTGTTAACTAGAAGGTTGTCTGCTTTATTTCCCTTAGCATAAAAAGTTTTCCTAAGACTACAGAGCTGATCCTGAACTTATGTATACTCTATGCATTTAAGAGCATGTTGTGTGGCTTCGATTTGATGCAATAAGGAGTCTGCATAGTTATTTAGTAGTGAGTGTACACTCACATGCAACTGTGCTATCAGTGCCCTTTTATTTTATTTTTTTGTTTAGTTCTCAAAATAATAAAAAGCCAGCAGACAAAAGCTTTAAGAGAACCCCAAAAGTCCTCCACCTGATTATAATAATTTCTAGTTAAAGTGTGTTTATCACAGGACCGAAATCAGGAGTTGAGGGGGTGCGTTGATACAGACTTACATTATAGAGCACATTGAAATCCCGAGCTAAGATTAAACATCCTTCTTTATGCATTTGTAGGCGTCATAGAAACTTTATGATGGTCTTAATTTGTCCAGTATTGGGACCATAGTAGCAAGCCAGGGTGTACAGGACATAAACAAAAACAACAAAAAAACTGATCACTGGTAAGAGCAAGGGAAAATATTTATTAGATCCATGGAAGGTAAAAGAGCATAAAAAATACTACATGTAGAGAGGGGGGTCAGACCCGTTTTGGCTCACGCCTTCATCTGTGACCTAACCCACTGTTAGACATAACCCAACTTACATGTCAAAATTAGTAAATGACCTTAGGAGTCGGTAGCAAAGCAAAAAAGAAGTCCAAGAAGCCTTAATGTAGCAAAAGTTAAAATACGTTGACCTTTATTAGAAAATAAAGTTAAAAACACTCAGGAAATAGTAAAAATAATCCATTGGCCAACCAAAAAATATAGTCTGACCGGTTTCGGTGTAAGAACACCGTACTCATAGACTTAAATTCTCTACACCTGTGGCAGACCTATAAACCATCTACCACACTCTGATAGGTTAAAACAGAAAAAGGGGAGAGGTTGGCCAAGGATTAACCCTTAATTCTTTAGTTAACGAAGTGCACAGTATAACATGATAAGAATTATTAAACTGGACATGGTTGTAGTGCATTAGTTTGTAATAACACATGTTAAGGCATAACAATTTGGAGCTTACTAACATGAGCAAACAGGGATAGATTTTTAATTGCACATACCGCAGATACAAACACATGTAGATATACTATAATCACTTAAATGAAATTGCAGCAAAACTAAATAAATATACAGTCAAATGAATAGTACTTGACAGCTAACATATGGACAAAGGCTGATCACATATTGGCTCACTAAGAGCATATAATGTTAACAAAAGATCAATCTCTGCCAAAAAGGAAAGTAATGAATAATATTAACCCCAAATGCGAAAGCCTATATTATAGAACCCATAGACACAGTGTGTCACAAAATAAACAAATGGAGAAAATGCAAAGAAAAGAAAAGGAAAAGAACATGCTGAAAGTCTGAAAGGGCATGTATAACAACATCCAATAACTTAGAATGGAGTAAAAACAAATAAATAAATGCAAAAAGGCAAGACACTTGCCTAGTACACATTAAGGCAAATCACCTCTTCCAAAAGTTTATAATGTCAAATTCAGAATTGAAACCTATTGGAATCAAACTATTCAGTTTGAAAATCCAATAGGTTTCCTGTCTGCAGAGTATGGATAACTTGTCCCCCACCTCTAAGTGCCCTCCATTTAAATGTATCCAAATTTTTGTTGTGGATCTCCAAAAAATGCCTAGACAGGGCTGAACATGGTTTCTCTCCAGCAATATAGGACAGATGTTCCCTTATGCGGGTACCCACTTCTCTGGTGGTTCTGCCTACATATACCCTTTGACATTGTGTGCACTCTACTAAATAGATGACATGCATACTTTTACAGTTCACACACCCCCTAATTGGGAATTATTCCCCTGTCTGATTATGGGTGAACGACTTAGAAATCTGTACATGGTCGCAAGAAATGCAAGTTCTCCTGCCACATCTATAGGTGCCGTTACAATGTAGCCAAGAGCTCCCAGAGGATTTGTCTCTTAAAAGGCTAGGGGATAACATGTTCCCTAATGTAACATTCTGCTTTGCTGTAAAAGCACAACCTTTGTCCACAATATCTCTCAATTTTTTGTCTCCTCTCAATATAGGCAGATTCCTATTAATGATTTTGCGAATCTGGTCATATTGATCTTAGAAACAAGTCACAAATCTAGGTTCAAGTTGCTCAGTTAGCCCTGTCCTCTGTGAGGTCCTGGACATATCAGTGAGCAGGGATTCCCTATTCATGTGCTGAACTGCTGTATAGGCTCTGTCTACCACCTTTTTTGGGTATCCTCTATTTTTCAACCATTGACTAAGAAGCCCACTATCTTGCCGGAAGGAACCATTTAGGGTACAGTTTCTTTTTGCCCTCATAAACTGACCCTTGGCTATGGCCCTGAAGACATGCTTGGGATGACTGATTTGTGTGTGCAGTAAACTGTTACCCGCTATGGGCTTCCTTAAGAGAGTGAAAATCCCTTTGCCTGCTGACTTTAAACCCCTAAGAGACACATCCAGAAAGTTGATACTGTCCTTTTGCCACTCAAAAGTGAACTGTATCCCTACCAGGTCTCTCACAAAATATTCAGCCTGTTCCAGGTCAGATGACCATACTATGAGGTCATCAATGTACCTGATGTATTTGGCTATATATGCTGAGGGAACGCCAGTACCTCCATAGGCATGGCACCTCTCCCACCAACCCATAAACAGGTTGGTGTAGGATGGGGCTAATTTAGCTCCCATCGCCGTGCCACGTCTCTGGAGGTAATAACGTCCCTGAAACATAAAAAAGTTGTGCTCCAACAAAAACTTAACCGCCCGGATTAGGAAGTCCTTCATCTCGCAAGATAGATCAGTATACAGGTCTAGGAAGTATTGAATGGCTGTAAGACCATGTTGGTGAGGAATAGAAGAGTAGAGGGAGACTACATCTACTGTAAGAAAATTATACTCCTCCCTCCATTCAATACTTTCCATGACCTGTATAGTCTGAGTAGTGTCCCTTACATAACTAGGCAACTTGGGCACAAGTGGCTATAAATAAGAGTCAACCCATTTGGACAATGATTCCAATACCAGCCACTATTGGTCTGCCTTTCGCATTAGTGATACTCTTGTGCACCTCAATGAGGTGGTGGAAGATAGGGGTGACTGGATTGGTAACCAAAATCTGTTCTACAGACTATGAATCAATCAATCCGTCCTCCACCACCTCATCCAAAAGGTGCACAAGTTCTCTTGAAAACCTAGCAGTAGGATTACTGTATAGCATGATATAGGTGTCAACATAATTTAATTGGCGAACTGCCTCATCCATGTAACACGTCTTGTCCATAACTACCACACTACCACCTTTATCAGACTGTTTGATCACAATTTGGTAATTCTCACGTAGACTGAATAATGCTTTTTTCTCTCTGATCGTCAAATTATGAACATTTTCTTGGGGCCCTAGATAATTGAGTTCGATCTCCCACCACTCGCTGATGGAAAACCTCTAGAGCTTTACCTCTGGCTTGGAGGGGATAAAATGTGGACTTAGATCTCAGGAAAGGGTTAGTGGTCTGCAGGTGAGGGTCATCAATTGTGTGTCCCTCACCCTGCAAACTCTCAAGAGAAACCAAAGCACAAGTAAATTCAAAGGTCAATGAACTATGCACAGCAGGACTCAAGGGAATAAGGCTCCTGGGCCTATGTTCTATTGTATTTTCACCTGAGAAAAACCTGCAAAGAGTTAAATCTCTGACTAGTTTGTTTACATCTAAAATAGTCTTAAATAAGTCAAATGTTCTAGATGGAACAAAAATTAAACCATAGTTAAGAACCTTGCATTCTATATCCGTCAAAACATATGAGGGAATATTTATGGCTATGTCTAATGATATTTCTTCTGTTTTTTTGTTGTGACTTTGTGCCCTTAGTGTGCACCTTGGTTGTCTCTGGCTCTCCATACATGGGCCCATGTTTTCTTGGTTCTGAGCCCCCCTCCCTGGAATTGTCTCTCGGCCTCTTGAAAAACCTGAGTGTTAGTCTGGGCAGGCCCTTGACTAAGGTGATCAATGTTATATGTGCCATTAATGTTGTTTTCAGAGTAAGTGTCTGATCTTACTGTTTTAGGTTTAGCCCCTAGGGATACAGATCCTTTCAGAATGCTCTTATAACCACTACCTGATGTACATGTTGTATTCTCTACAGATAAAGTTTCACCCCTGACGCCTGTTCATCCCCTGAGACGCCTTCAAAACTGGAGGCAAAACTATCTTCATCAGAGGCCTCTGCCTCTGAATCAGAAAATGTAACTTTCTTTGGAGGATCAGATTGGGGGTCTTGTGATCTGTTTATTACTCCTGTTTTGGTATCTTCTATTTTTATTTTTGTTTTTACCCCCAGTGGAATTCTCCTGTATATCTTGATAAAACCAAGTTTTGTTACTTTGTCGACGTCGCCAGACATAAACAACACCAATGGAATAATCTTTTTGATCCCTTAAAAATTTAGTGTGTTTGGTTTGAATCACTAACTTTTTAGACTCCTCAATGTTTTTTTTAAAAATAGTTTCAAACTGTGTATATACGCTGTTTGAACTTATCCATTTCAGACTGCAAAGATGCAATTTTTAACTTAACCTCATGTAACAAAAAATCCTTATACTCTGAGGAGAGAAATCAATGTCAGTATTCAAGGTAATCTTTTAAAACAACATCCTTGTGTATAAAGATTATCGCATCCCTTGCTTTTTTAGAGCAGGAAGCTGCCTCTATGATTGGAAAGTGCTTAGATCACAGATGAGGTAGCAGTTGGTGGGTCCAGTGTATCTCCTGGAGAAAAGTAATCCTGGTCTTTGGGTGAAGTACATAGCGGAGTAACATACTCTAGACACCTACCTAGGTAACTATTTGACAAAGAATACAACGGGAACTAAGCAAGTTTGGTAATAGAAGTAAAATGGAAATTGTATGCTCTGTCTGAATCACAAAATACATTTTTGAGGTTTCAAATCCCTTTAAATGCAATCATTTATGGTTGCACTTAAGTGTTTTGCAATTTTAAGCATGTTAAATATAAAATGCTGAAAATATATAATATGAGTTGAATTATTTTAATAGTTAATTGAAAAAAAATGCATTCAGACATATTATTAGCAATTCTGAAGTAATTGGTGGGAATGTTTAATTTGGTGTTGACTATATCTTTTCCATAAAGGTCTCTAAAAAATCCTTGTAAAAAACACCAAAATGGCTGGCTATACCCATTTACTTCCAGCTTTCAAGATTCAGATAGACTGTCCAGCTTTTAAAAAATGATTTCCTTATATAGTAACTTGAGGAGCACAAAAACATTAATGCTATTGAGTGGCAACTATGCTCAAGTTAAACCAGTAGTGTTCCTATTCTTGTGCTCGTATTAGAAGCTGAAAGTAAAATGTTAGAGCACAAGCCAAAGACTCAGGTGCGCTAACATCTGGAGATCGGATAGCACGGACACTCTAGCTTCTTTTCCTCATAGGCTTATAAGGGGTGTCCTACTAAAGCCTCTTCTGGCTTTCGCTCACGAGCTAACCCAAAGGTTCACTAGGACAACTGTGCTAAAGCAGAAGGCGCATTAAGAAGTACTTTAAATACTGTTGTCTTTTACTTTAAGAAAATTTTGTTTTTTTAATTGTAAATATCTATATATGTATGCATTCATATTTAAAACACACACACGCACGAATATATATATATTCAAACAATGGGAAGACACTCACAGTTTATAGAAATGTAACACATATATATATATATATATATATATATATATATATATATAAACAGGTGGTGTGTATGCACTCCCACTATCCATAGGCGGCTGCCAGGGTGCTGTGAAGAAAATTGTAGAATAAGTGGCAGTAAGCACCCAGTGTCAACCAAAAAAACTTTATTTAGTGTAGTAACGTTTTGGGACCAAACACTGTCCCTTCCTCTGACAAACAAAAAATGAACACAAGCAGCCTTTTACAGGCTCCAGGCATCCTCCCCAAATAGAGCAGCCAATCAAGGCCATCCGTTAAGCACACCCCTTCATGTAAGATCACTCATACAATAATCACCTAATATGTTAAAACTTATACAACTATACACTTAAAAATAAAAAACAATCATATTATTGTTTACTAAGGGTCCTTCATTGGAGCAATCAGAGGGAAAAAAGGCGTTCAGTCTGTGTTGCAACCAAAAAGAAACATTGCATCCAAAACTAAATAGATAAACAAAGAGGGGGCCGTACACACCATCAGCCAATCACCAGCCGAGACAAGCCATGATGACAGAGTGAACAGCCCATAACTCAGGTGTAACTGTCAATCATAGTTTATCGTAACCCAAACATTACAGATACAAAATCTCTGAGGCGCCCGCACCCTCTCTCTGTTCAGAAAAACAGAGGATCAGAGTTTCCAATAAACTATAACTGACTAAAAATCAATACGTAAACAGGGACATTATCAATCCTCATAACACTTAGTTACCGCAGCCAGAATTCACTACAGTTAGAGCAACCGACTTAATCCATCGCACAATCACCCTGATTACCAAATAAAACGAAATACACACAAGAGAAGCCTGGGAGCGGATATCAGCTTCCACCCGAGTTCACATCCTTTCACGAAAGCCCAGAAAGACAAAAAAGGGCAGGAGTCTTGAACCACATCACCAACCCCCACCCAGAATGGGTGGAGCACACGCCCAACAGTTGATAACTGTCAACATCGTAAAAAATATATACATATAGCGGCATTCCTTAAAAGTTAACAACCAGTGTGATGTATCAGATGTCGATCACTAGCAAATGGAAATACGGGAGGCTAGATGTATCTAATAGTGTTTACGTTGTTGACAGTTATCAGCTGTTGGGCGTGTGCTCCACCCATTCTGGGTGGGGGTTGGTGATGTGGTGTGAGACTCATGTCCCTTTTTTGTCTTTATGGGCTTTCGTGATTGGATTTGATCTTGGGTGGAAGCTGATATCCGCCCCCAGGCTTCTCTTGTATGTGTTTGGTTTTATAATCAGGGTGACTGTGCGATGGATTAAGTCTGTTGCTCTAACTGTAGTGAATTCTGGCTGCGGTAACTAAGTGTTATAAAGATTGATAATGTCCCCGCTTATGTATTGATTTTTAGTTATAAGTCAGTTATAGTTTATTGGAGACTCCGATCCTCTGGTTTTTCTGAACAATGAGAGGGTGCGGGCACCTCAGGGATTTTGTATCTGTAATGTTTGGGTTTTGGGGCTTTAGGGTATGACACAGCGCTTGTTTTGTTTATGATAAACTATGATTGACAGTTACACCTGAGTTATGGGCTGTTCACTCTGTCATCATGGCTTGTCTCGGCTGGTGATTGGCTGATGGTGCTTACGGCCCCCTCTTTGTTTATCTATTTAGTTTCGGATGCAATGTTTCTTTTTGGTTGCAACACAGACCGAATGCCTTTTTTCCCTCTGATTGCTCCAATGAAGGACCCTTAGTAAACAATAATATGATTGTTTTTTTATTTTTAAGTGTATAGTTGTATAAGTTTTAACATATTAGTTGATTATCGTATGAGTGATCTTACATGAAGGGGTGTGCTTAACGGACGTCCTTGATTGGCTGCTCTATTTGGGGAGGGTGCCTGGAGCCTATAAAAGGCTGCGTGTGTTATTTTTTTGTTTGTCAGAGGAAGGGACAGTGTTTGGTCCCAAAACGTTACTACACTAAAAGTTTTTTTGGTTGACACTGATTTCAGAAGACCAGCGAGTGCTTATTGCTGCTTATTTTTAATGGTGTTATGTATTGTGCTTGAGAGCAACACATAACTTTTAACTTGTAATTTGAGAGATGTTAACACGACTGCAATATCTATTGATAAGATAGGGCGTGTTAAAGGAACGTTGGCTACGCTAAACATTATCTGGTAATTCTTTTTTTATCATGGACTTGTATTACTAGATTGTGCTAATCCTAGTGTTCCCCTTGTAATCTAGGCCTATGTTTAAGATTGATCCAAATATTATTACAAACACTTCTGCCATAAAGTGCTGAAGACACATGAATGTTTTTCAGAGCCTACCTCAGTATGCTCTTATGGAATGGAGCTACAGTAAGTTTCAAGGAAAGACACCTAGAGGAAGAGGTACATTTCATAACATAAGTAAATTAGACATTTTTTTAAATTGATCCCTTCATTTAAATCCAGAAAGTTTTTAATTTTAACTTCTATGTTACTTTAATGTCAGTTTTCAGGGAAACCCTAAATCATTAATTGCAGTCACGATACTTGATCAATAATTCATAACTGGATTGAGATTTATTGGAGGGTTTTTTCACACATGACACTTGTGCTACCATAAATTGATTTATTGAACTGTTATTAGACACAGATTTCCTTGGTAAGTACTTATTTATTTTGGAAGCCATTGCATAAACATTAATCAAAAATAACACAATCTCACTCAAAAATGTTCTTACCTTTAAATTGGCAGGAAAAATAAATAAAACATCCATACGTTTATGAGGAAAAACAGACTTGCTAAAAACCTCAGCAAGTAAGGATGCATTTAAATATGCTGTATTCTCATGATGTAATAATTCTACCTGTTTGATTTCTATCATTTTAGCATAAAATGTTCCAAAGAATTATAAAACAAGGATTTCAGGCCGTGTCAGCTCTTTATTTTCTCCAGACTTTATTCAGCAGTCCCAGGGCAAAATGATTATGTTCACTTAGAATGTGCCTTAGAATGTCTTAGAAAATCTCTCTTAGTGGTTGCTTTTGCTGCCTCTGTATTAAAGAAGCTCTCATAAAACATCCTAAGAACGACATATAAACTATTGAAGATATTTATGATTAGATAGGTGATAATAACATTGTGTTAAAATAAACAGTATGAATAAAAATGCAATAATTTTTTTGTAGGAACATACCACCCAGCATTAGTTGCACTTATGGATTACAAGTAAATTATAAAAACACACGCATATACACACATATAGGCAGGGGGGAATGCGTTTTATATTCAAATTTGAATGTTAGAACGAATGTTATTGTAGAAATTCGATTTACATAATAGAATGTTGATAAGAACGAATATTCTTAAAAATTCTATTACCGAATGTTATTTACAGTTTTCGATTGTCACTTTCAAATTCGAATGTGACACTGAAATTTGAATATTACATTTATAAAACACAATTGTAGACTAGAAATACTATTTCGAATTCAAATGTCACATTTATAAAACACAGTATTAGACTAGAAATACTATTTTTAAATGTAATATTCTAATGTCACATTCAAATTCGAAGTAGTATTTCTAGCCTAATACTGGCCTAGATTTGGAGTTTTGCGTTAGAAGGGATGCGTTAGCTATGCGTGTTTTTTTTTGGCCGCACCTTTTAAATACCGCTGGTATTTTGAGTTCACAGAATGGCTGCGTTTTCAGTGCGTTAGGCTCCAAAAAGGGAGCGTAGAGCATTATTTACCGCCACGGCAACTCTCAATACCAGCGGTGCTTACGGACGTGGCCAGCTTCAAAAACGTGCTCGTGCACGATTCCCCCATAGGACACAATGGGGCAGTTTGAGCTGAAAAAAAACCTAACACCTGCAAAAAAGCAGCGTTAAGCTCCTAATGCAGCCCCATTGTTTCCTATGGGGAAACACTTCCTAAGTCTGCACCTAACACCCTAACATGTACCCCGAGTCTAAACACCCCTAACCTTACACTTATTAACCCCTAATCTGCCGCCGCCGCTATCGCTGACACCTGCATATTTTTTTTTAACCCCTAATCTGCCGCTCCGTACACCGACGCAACCTACATTATACCTATGTACCCCTAATCTGCTGCCCCTAACACCGCCGACCCCTATATTATATTTATTAACCCCTAATCTGCCCCCACAACGTCGCCGTCAGCTACCTACAATAATTAACCCCTAATCTGCCGACCGGACCTCACCGCCACTATAATAAATGTATTAACCCCTAAAGCTAAGTCTAACCCTAACACTAACACCCCCCTAAGTTAAATATAATTTAAATCTAACAAAATAAATTAACTCTTATTAAATAAATTATTCCTATTTAAAGCTAAATACTTACCTGTAAAATAAACCCTAATATAGCTACAATATAAATTATAATTATATTGTAGCTATTTTAGGATTAATATTTATTTTACAGGCAACTTTGTAATTATTTTAACCAGGTACAATAGCTATTAAATAGTTAATAACTATTTAATAGTTACCTAGTTAAAATAATTACAAAATTACCTGTAAAATAAATCCTAACCTAAGTTACAATTAAACCTAACACTACACTATCAATAAATTAATTAAATACAATACCTACAAATAAATACAATGAAATAAACTAACTAAAGTACAAAAAATAGAAAAGAACTAAGTTACAAAAAATAAAAAAATATTTACAAACTTTAGAAAAATATTACAACAATTTTAAACTAATTACACCTACTCTAAGCCTCCTAATAAAATATCAAAGACCCCCAAAATAAAAAAATGCCCTACCCTATTCTAAAATTAAAATAGAAAAGCTCTTTTACCTTACCAGCCCTGAAAAGGGCCCTTTGCAGGGCATGCCCCAAAGAATTCAGCTCTTTTGCCTGTAAAAAAAAAAACATACAATACCCCCCCAACATTACAATCCACCACCCACATACCCCTAATCTAACCCAAACCCCCTTAAATAAACCTAACACTAAGCCCTGAAGATCTTCCTACCTTGTCTTCACCACGCCGGGTTCACCGATCGATCCAGAAGAGCCTCCGATGTCTTGATCCAAGCCCAAGCGGGGGGCTGAAGATGTCCATGATCCGGCTGAAGTCTTCATCCAAGCGGGAGCTGAAGAGGTCCATGATCTGACTGAAGTCTTCATCCAAGCGGGAGCTGAAGAGGTCCATGATCGGGCTGAAGTCTTCTATTAAGCGGCATCTTCAATCTTCTTTCTTCCGGATCCATGGTCATCCCGCCGACGCGGAACACCGACGACTTCCCGACGAATGACGGGAATTAAGGTAGGAAAATTCTGATTGGCTGATGGAATCAGCCAATCAGATTGAGCTTGCATTCTATTGGCTGTTCCAATCAGCCAATAGAATGCAAGCTCAATCTGATTGGCTGATCGTATCAGCCAATTGGATTGAACTTGAATCTGATTGGCTGATTCCATCAGTCAATCAGAATTTTCCTACCTTAATTCCGATTGGCTGATAGAATCCTATCAGCCAATCGGAATTCGAGGGACGCCATCTTGGATGACGTCCCTTAAAGAAACCGTCAGTTGTCAGGAAGTCGTCGGTGAAGATGGATGTTCCGCGTCGGCGGGATGAACATGGATCCGGAAGAAAGAAGATTGAAGATGCCGCTTGATAGAAGACTTCAGTCGGATCATGGACCTCTTCAGCTCCCGCTTGGATGAAGACTTCAGCCGGATCATGGACATCTTCAGCCCCCCGCTTGGGCTTGGATCAAGACATCGGAGGCTCTTCTGGATTGATCGGTGAACCCGGCGTGGTAAAGACAAGGTAGGGAGATCTTCAGGGGCTTAGTGTTAGTTTTTTTTTAAGGGGGTTTGGGTTAGATTAGGGGTATGTGGGTGGTGGATTGTAATGTTGGGGGGGTATTGTATGTTTTTTTTTTACAGGCAAAAGAGCTGAATTCTTTGGGGCATGCCCCGCAAAGGGCCCTTTTCAGGGCTGGTAAGGTAAAAGAGCTTTTCTATTTTAATTTTAGAATAGGGTAGGGCATTTTTTTATTTTGGGGGTCTCTGTTATTTTATTAGGGGGCTTAGAGTAGGCGTAATTAGCTTAATATTGTTGTAATATTTTTTTAATGTTTGTAAATATTTTTTTATTTTTTGTAACTTAGTTCTTTTTTATTTTTTGTACTTTAGTTAGTTTATTTAATTGTATTTATTTGTAGGTATTTTATTTAATTTATTGATAGTGTAGTGTTAGATTTAATTGTAGATAATTGTAGATATTTTATTTAATTAATTTATTGATAGTGTAGTGTTAGGTTTAATTGTAGATAATTGTAGGTATTTTATTTAATTAATTTATTGATAGTGTAGTGTTAGGTTTAATTGTAGATAATTGTAGGTATTTTATTTAATTAATTTATTGATAGTGTAGTGTTAGGTTTAATTGTAACTTAGGTTAGGATTTATTTTACAGGTAATTTTGTAATTATTTTAACTAGGTAGCTATTAAATAGTTATTGTACCTGGTTAAAATAAATACAAAGTTGCCTGTAAAATAAATATTAATCCTAAAATAGCTACAATATAATTATAATTTATATTGTAGCTATATTAGGGTTTATTTTACAGGTAAGTATTTAGCTTTAAATAGGAATAATTTATTTAATAAGAGTTAATTTATTTTGTTAGATTTAAATTATATTTAACTTAGGGGGGTGTTAGGGTTAGAATTAGCTTTAGGGGTTAAAAAATTTATTAGAGTAGCGGTGAGGTCCGGTTGGCAGATTAGGGGTTAATGCTTGAAGTTAGGTGGCGGCGATGTTAGGGAGGGAAGATTAGGGATTAATACTATTTATTATAGGGTTATTGAGGCGGGAGTGAGGCGGATTAGGGGTTAATACATTTATTATAGTAGCCGTGAGGTCCGGTCGGCAGATTAGGGGTTAATAAGTGTAGGTAGGTGGAGGCGACATTGGGGGCAGCAGATTAGGGGTTAATAAATATTATGTAGGTGTAAGCGGTATTAGGGGCAGCAGATTAGGGGTACATAGGGATGACGTAGGTGGCGGCGGTGTGCAGTCGGCAGATTAGGGGTTAAAAAATTTAATAGAGTGGCGGCGATGTGGGGTGCCTCGGTTTAGGGGTACATAGGTAGTTTATTGGTGTTAGTGTACTTTAGTGCACAGTAGTTAAGAGCTTTATGAACCGGCGTTAGCCCAGAAAGCTCTTAACTACTGACTTTTTTCTGAGGCTGGAGTTTTGTCGTTAGAGTTCTAACACTCACTTCAGCCACGACTCTAAATACTGGCGTTCGAAAGATCCCATTGAAAAGATAGGATACGCAATTGACGTAAGGGGATCTGCGGTATGGAAAAGTCGCGGCTGGAAAGTGAGCGTTAGACCCTTTCCTGACTGACTCTAAATACCAGCGGGCGGTAAAAACCAGCGTTAGGAGCCTCTAACGCTGGTTTTGACGGCTACCGCCAAACTCTAAATCTAGGCGACTGTGTTTTATAAATGTAATACTCGAATGTGACATTCAAATTTGAATGTGACATTCAAATTGGAATATTACATTTATAAAACACAGTATTAGACTAGAAATACTACTTCGAATTCGAATGTTACATTCAAATTTGAATATTACATTTAAAAACAGTATTAGACTAGAAATACTATTTTGAATTCGAATGTGAGATTCAAATTTGAATGTAGCATTAAAATATTACATGTATTAAACACAGTTGTAGACTAGAAATACTATTTCAAATTCCAATCTTTAATATTCAAATTCAAATGTGACATTTCGAAATTGAATGAATAAATAGCTAAACATTCTATTAATTTTATTGAAAAATTCGAAAACAAAGATTTGAAAATAGAATTTTAGAATGTTTTATAAACATTCAAGATTTGAACAAATTAATGTATCAAAATTCATTTTGAATTTTTAGAAACATTCGCCTATCCCTACACACACACACACACACACACACATATATATACACATGCATATACACACTGCGGACTCGAACTTCCGGTATTGTTCGTGAACAATCAATAGGCAGGCAAACTTTAAAACCTACAAGGACTCTTTCTGGCCACAATAGTGATGGAAAAGTTGTTTCAAGGGGACTAACACAGGGACTCTGGCATGCTGCAGGGGGATCCCTGGCATAACTCCAATGGAAAATTACATAGTTGATACAGAGTCTGCTTTTAACCCATAAAGGGCCTAAATCACCTAACATTCCCAAATTGTTTGCAATAACGTGCTTTAAAACATCAGTTATGATGTCGTATCTATCAGGTAGTGTAAGGTTACGGCCGCTTCACAGTGAAAGAGCAAACTCCAAGTGTAACGCAACGCAAACAACCGCAAACAGTCCATTTGCACAACCACAAGATCGATAGATTTGATAGATAGATAGATAGATAGATAGATAGATAGATAGATACATAGATTGCATAGCTCAATAGATGCAATATACATTTGATAGATACGAATTACATCGATCCATAGATGCAATATCCATTTGATAGATACGAATTACATCGATCCAAAGATGCAATATACATTTGATAGATACGAATTACATCAACCAAAATATGTAATATACATTTTATAGATATGAATTACATCAATCAATAGATGCAATCTACATTTGATAGATATGTTTGATAGTTAGATCGATTTAATAGATAAATGAATAGATTTGAAATATATATAATTTCCCTGACAGAGTATAACAATAAGACATGCAGTCTGTGACCCGTTGTGTGTTAAGTAGTACTATTCTTAGCAGTTTACTACAACCTGTTACTCCCCCTTTCGGGGGAGGTCTATATGGCCTTCATTTTTGGAACCGGGAGCTGGAAGAAGATGTCTCAAAACAGTCCGGACAGAAGATAGATAGATAGATAGATTTACATAGATTGATAGTTAGATAGAATCGATGGAAGAGAAATAGATAGATTTGTTAGATATATAATTACCCTGTCAAAGTATAATAATTAAACATGCGGTCGTGGACCCATGGTAACTAGGTTGTGTTAAGTAGTACTATTCTTAGCACTTTCAGCCCTGTAACTCCTCCTATTGGTGGAGGTCTATATGGTGTGTATGATTACCCTGACAAAGTATAACAACAAGACACGCGGTCTGGGACCCATGGTAATTAGGTTGTGTTAAGTAAAATTTTCTTAGCACTTTAATCCCTCTTACTCCCCCTTTCGGTGGAGTTCTATATGGCCTGCATGATTACCCTGACAATGTATAACAACAAAACATCTGGTCTGGGACCCATGGTAACTAGGTTGTGTTAAGTAGTACTATTCTTAGCACTTTAATCCCTGTTACTCCCCCTATCGGGGGAGGTCTATATGGCGTGCCTGATTATCCTGGCAAAATATAACAACAAGACATGCGGTCTGTGAACCACTGTTAATGTTAACTAGGTTGTGTTAAGTTGTACTATTCTTTGCACTTTAACCCCTGTTACTTCCACTATCAAGGGAGGTCTATATGGCCTGCATGATTACCCTGACAAAGTATAACAACAAAACATGCGGTCTGGGACCCATGCTGGTACTGGTATAACTAGGTTTTCTTAAGTATTACTATTCTTCACAGTTTAATCCCTGTGATTGGTCTGTCCTACTTCAAATTTGTCCAAAACACAAGTGGCTGTCTCCAAACAGTCTGGACAGAAGATAGATAGATATGATAGATAGATATACATAGATTGATAGTTAGATAGAATCTATAGAAGAGAATTAGATTGATTTGTTAAATATATAACTACCCTGACAAAGTATAATAATTAAACATGCGGTCTGGGACCCATGGTAACTCGGTTGTGTAAAGTAGTACTATTCTTAGCACTTTCATCCCTGTAACTCCTCCTATCGGGGGAGGTCTATATGGCCTGCATTATTACCCTGACAAAGTATAACAACAAGACACGCGGTCTGGGACCTATGGTAACTAGGTTGTGTTAAGTAGTACTTTTCAAAGCACTTTAATCCCTGTGATTGGTCTGTCCTACTTCAAATTTGTCCAAAACACAAGTGGCTGTCTCCAAACAGTCTGGACAGAAGATAGATAGATATGATAGATAGATATACATAGATTGATAGTTAGATAGAATCTATAGAAGAGAATTAGATTGATTTGTTAAATATATAACTACCCTGACAAAGTATAATAATTAAACATGCGGTCTGGGACCCATGGTAACTCGGTTGTGTAAAGTAGTACTATTCTTAGCACTTTCATCCCTGTAACTCCTCCTATCGGGGGAGGTCTATATGGCCTGCATGATTACCCTGACAAACTATAATAACAAAACATGCGGTCTGGGACCCATGGTGGTTCTGGTATAACTAGGTTTTCTTAAGTATTACTATTCTTCCCAGTTTAATCCCTGTGATTGGTCTGTCCTCCTACTTCAAATTTGTCCAAAACACAAGTGGCTGTCTCAAAACAGTCCGGACAGAAGATAGATAGATAGATAGATAGATATACATAGATTGATAGTTAGATAGAATCGACAGAAGAGAAATAGATAGATTTGTTAGATATATAATTACCCTGACAAAGTATAATAATTAAACATGCGGTCTGGGACCCAAGGTAACTAGGTTGTTTTAAGTAGTACTATTCTTAGCAATTTCATCCCTGTAACTCCCCCTATCATGGGAGGTCTATATGGCCTGCATGATTACCCTGACAAAGTATAACAACAAGACACGCGGTGTTGGACCCATGGTAACTAGCTTGGGTTAATTAGTACTTTTCTTAGCACTTTAATCCCTGTTACCCCCCTATCGGAGGAGGTCTATATGGCCTGCCTGATTACCCTGACAAAATTTAATAATAAGACATGCGGTCTGGGACCCATGGTAACTAGGTTGTGTTTTAAGTAGTACTATTCTTAGCACTTTAATCTCTGTAACTCCCCCTATCGGGGGAGGTCTATATGGCCTGCATGATTACCCATAGAAAATATAATAATAAGACATCTGCTCTGGGTCTGGGACCCATGGTAAGGTTGTGTTAAGTAGTACTGTTCTTAGCATTTTAATACCTGTTACTCACCATATCGGGGGAGGTCTATATGGCCTGCATGATTACCCTAACAAAATATAATAATAAGACATATGCTCTGGGACTCATGGTAAGTTTGTGTTAACTAGTACTGTTCTTAGCATTTCAATACCTGTTACTCACCCTATCAGGGGAGGTTTATGCTCTGGGACCCATGGTAACTAGGTTGTGTTAAGTAGTACTGTTCTTATTAGTTTAATACCTGTTACAACACCGAATGGTGGGAGGTCTATATGGCCTTCATGATTAGCCGCACCCAAACCAAAAAAAGCCATGCGGTCTTGGACTAAGACCCATGGCTAACTCAGTTGTTTAAAGTAGTACTATTCTTAGCACTTTCATCCCTGTTACTTCCAGGCCTCTCGGGGGTGGTCTACATGGCCATCATGATTATCCTAACAAAATACAACTATAAAACCTTGGCTCTTGATAGCCCATTAATTGGCTGTATTTTGGTAGTACTGTTCTTAGTTTAATACCTGATACAACACCGAATGGTGGGAGGTCTATATGGCCTGCATGGTTAGATGCACCCATCCCAGAAAAAAAGCCAAGCGGTCTTGGACTAAGAACCATGGCTAACTCGGTTGTTTAAAGTAGTACTATTCTTAGCACTTTCATCCCTGTTGCTTCCAGGCCTCTCGGGGGTGGTCTACATGGCCATCATGATTATCCTAACAAAATACAACAATAAAACCTTGGCTCTTGATAGCCCGTTAATTGGCTGTATTTTGGTAGTACTGTTCTTATTAGTTTAATACCTGATACAACACCAAATGGTTGGAGGTCTATATGGCCTGCATGATTAGCCGCACCCAACCCAAAAAAAAGCCAAGCGGTCTTGGACTAAGACCCATGGCTAACTCGGTTGTTTAAAGTAGTACTATTCTTAGAACTTTCATCCCTGTAACTTCCAGGCCTCTCGGGGGTGGTCTACATGGCCATCATGATTATCCTAACAAAATACAACAATAAAACCTTGGCTCTTGATAGCCTGTTAATTTGTTAATTGGCTGTATTTTGGTAGTACTGTTCTTATTAGTTTAATACCTGATACAACACCGAATGGTGGGAGGTCTATATGGCCTTCATGATTAGCCGCACCCAACCCCAAAAAAAGCCATGCGGTCTTGAACTATGACCCATGGCTAACTCGGTTGTGTAAATTAGTACTATTCTTAGCACTTTCATCCCTGTTACTTCAAGGCCTCTCGGGGGTGGTCTACATGGCCATCATGATTACCCTCAACAAAATATAACAACAAGACGTGCGGTCAGGGAACCATGGTAAGGTTACTTCCTTTCGCAAAATAGAGTATACCAGTTGCAGGCAGAGGTTCTGACCCTGCATTATGGCTGCACCTTTCCCTAAAAGAGGCATCCGTTACAGAGTCTGTGGGCATGTATGCAAAGAGCTGGCATGCCTAAAAGGAGCAACAAGGCAGTACAGGTCGTTCTCCTTCAGCCGTTTTATACGATGGCCCACGACCCTCAACAGCCACAACAGAATGAAACACCACATATGCCATCCTTTTGAACAACAGAGTACAGGTATGGCATTGATTTTAGTTACACAGAGATATTTTTTAGGAACCGTGAAATTGAACAAAAAACCATGCTTGGACACCGAGTACAGTACAGGTCATTCTCCTTCGGCCTTTTTATAAGAGGTTCCCGGACCCTCAACAAAAACAACAGCAGGAAAGAGGACATATGGCATCCTTTTGAACAAAAGAGTACAGGTACAGAATTGATTTTAGAAACCCAGAGATAATTTTTAGGAAAAGGGAAATAGAAAAAAAACATTGATTGGACACCCAGTACACTTCTTTATCCTTCGGCCTTTTTATAAGAGGGTCCAGGACCCCCAACAGAAACAACAGCAGGAAAGAGGACATATGGCATCCTTTTGAACAATAGAGTACAGGTACAGCATTGATTTTAGAAACCCGGAGATAATTTGTTGGAACCGGGAAATTGAACCAAGAAAATGATTGGATGGACACCCAGTACACTTCTTTCTACTTCAGCCTTTTTATAAGAGGCTCCAGGACCCTCATATGAAACAACAGCAGGAAAGAGGACATATGGCATCCTTTTGAACAATAGAGTACAGGTACAGCATTGATTTTAGAAACCCAGAGATAATTCTTAGGAAACGGGAAATAGAAAAAAACATTGATTGGACACCCAGTACACTTCTTTCTCCTTCAGCCTTTTTATAAGAGAGTGCAGGACCCCCAACAGAAACAACAGCAGGAAATAGGACATATGGCATCCTTTTGAACAATAGATTACAGGTAAGGCATTGATTTTAGAAACCCGGAGATAATTTGTTGCAACCGGGAAATTGAACCAAAGAAATGGACACCCAGTACACTTTTTTCTACTTCAGACTTTTTATAAGAGGCTCCAGGACCCTCAACAGAAACAACAGCAGGAAAGAGGACATATGGCATCCTTTTGAACAATAGATTACAGGTAAGGCATTGATTTTAGAAACCCGGAGATAATTTGTTGCAACCGGGAAATTGAACCAAAAAAATTATTGGACACCCAGTACACTTCTTTCTACTTCAGCCTTTTTATAAGAGGCTCCAGGACCCTCATATGAAACAACAGCAGGAAAGAGGACATATGGCATCCTTTTGAACAATAGAGTACAGGTACAGCATTGATTTTAGAAACCCGGAGATAATTTGTTGGAACCGGGAAATTGAACCAAGAAAATGATTGGATGGACACCCAGTACACTTCTTTCTACTTCAGCCTTTTTATAAGAGGCTCCAGGACCCTCATATGAAACAACAGCAGGAAAGAGGACATATGGCATCCTTTTGAACAATAGAGTACAGGTACAGCATTGATTTTAGAAACCCGGAGATAATTTGTTGGAACCGGGAAATTGAACCAAGAAAATGATTGGATGGACACCCAGTACACTTCTTTCTACTTCAGCCTTTTTATAAGAGGGTCCAGGACCCTCATATGAAACAACAGCAGGAAAGAGGACATATGGCATCCTTTTGAACAATAGAGTACAGGTACAGCATTGATTTTAGAAACCCAGAGATAATTTGTTGGAACCGGGAAATTGAACCAAGAAAATGATTGGATGGACACCCAGTACACTTCTTTCTACTTCAGCCTTTTTATAAGAGGGTCCAGGACCCTCAACAAAAACAGCAGGAAAGAGGACATATGGCATCCTTTTGAACAATAGAGTACACGTAAGGCATTGATTTTAGAAACCAGGAGATAATTTTTAGGAAACGGGAAATAGAAAAAAAAATTGATTGAACACCCAGTACACTTCTTTCTCCTTCGGCCTTTTTATAAGAGGGTCCAGGACCCTCAACAGAAACAACAGCAGGAAAGAGGACTTAGGGCATCCTTTTGAACAATAGATTACAGGTAAGGCATTGATTTTGGAAACCCGGAGATAATTTGTTGGAACCGGGAAATTGAACCAAAAAAATGATTGGACACCCAGTACACTTCTTTCTACTTCAGCCTTTTTAAAAGAGGGTCCAGGACCCTCAACAAAAACAGCAGGAAAGAGGACATATGGCATCCTTTTGAACAATAAAGTACAGGTAAGGCATTGATTTTAGAACCCAGGAGATAATTTTTAGGAAACGGGAAATAGAAAAAAATATTGATTCGACACCCAATACACTTCTTTCTCCTTCGGGCTTTTTATAAGAGGGTCCAGGACCCTCAACAGAAACAACAGCAGGAAAGAGGGCATATGGCATCCTTTTGAACAATAGATTACAGGTAAGGCATTGATTTTAGAAACCCGGAGATAATTTGTTGGAACCGGGAAATTGGAAAAAAAAAATGATTGGACACCCAGTACACTTCTTTCTACTTCAGCCTTTTTATAAGAGGCTCCAGGACCCTCAAAAAAACAACAGCAGGAAAGAGGACATATGGCTTCCTTTTGAACAATAGAGTACAGGTACAGCATTGATTTTAGAAACCCAGAGATAATGTTTATGAACCAGGAAATTGAACCAAAAAAATGATTGGACCCCCAGTACACTTCTTTCTCCTTCTGCCTTTTTATAAGAGGGTCCAGGACCCTCAACAGAAACAACAGCTGGAAAGCGGACATTTTGCATCATTTTAAACAATAGAGTACAGGTACGGCATTGATTTTAGAAACCCAGAGATAATTTTTTGTAAACGTGAAATTGGCCAAAAAAACATGCTTGGACACCCAGTACAGGTCGTTCTCCTTCGGCCTTTTTATAAGAGGGTCCAGCACCTTCAACAGAAACAACTGCAGGAAACACCACATATGCCATCCTTTTGCACAATCGAGTACATTGATTTTAGGAACCCGGAGATAATTTAGAGGAACCGGGAAAATTTCCCAAAAAAGTGCTTGGACACCCATTACAGGTCATTCTCCTTCAGCCTTTTTATACCATGGGCCACGACCCTCAACAGGCACAACAGCATGAAACACCACATATGCCACCCTTTTTCACAATAGAGTACAGGTATGGCATAGATGGAACCCGGAGATAATTTAGAGCAACCAAGAGACAGATAAAGATGCTTGGTCGGTCCTCCTCCTTCAAATTTGGGGCACTGCGCGTGCAATTTAATGGTCCACCAGATATGAGTGGTGTGTTAAGTTGTACTATGATTGGTGGCACAAGTTGGAAACGGCAAGTGGGCCTGTAACACAAGCTGGCAGGCAGGCAACTGCATTTCAATGGCACTAGGAGACTGAAGATTCACAGTCCAAAAAGTTATGATTTAATTTTTTTTCAATACTGTTACAAGAAATATGATTGGTGGCAGTAGTTGGCTAGTGGGCCTGGCACACACGCTGGCAGGCAGGAGGAAAGTGCAATTCAATGGTACGAGCAAACTGATGATTCACAATCTAACAATTTTTTTATTTTAAATATTAACAATACTGTTACAACAATTATGATTATATAAAAAAACTATAAAAAAACAGAGAAGGCGCCACATAGCATAATTCCGTATGGTATACCAAATTGAAAGTTGTAGCTCAAATGCACTCATGTGTGAGAAAGCACCAAGATGTGGTGCTGACTGGGCAAACCGGAACCTCAGAGTTGTCCGGTAAACTCTCCTCTCAGGCTAAAGCTCCCAACAGCCAAGATAGTAGTCACCAGCAAGGTTATGGTGTATGGATGTCAGGGAAGGCACTATTCCACCTCCAGCAATTGGAGAGTTACTCCAAAGAGGGATATCCAAATAAAAAGCGATGTAGCAAGTTTGTATCAATAAAAGTGTTTATTTAAACACATTAAAAACACAGCAACGCGTTTCTCAGTATCATGTACTGTTTCCTCAGGCTGAATAAAACTATACAAATCTTGCTACTTAATATACTCTATACTAACCAATAAAAATGGCTGTTTAACAAACACACCCTGGTTTCTCTTAATTAATCACATGATTGTCAGGTGTTTACAAATAACATTCATGTCACATTTAAATTAATGCAATACTATCTCATGCACCCCTTCAATCCCGCAAATAAACATCATATACAGCAACATCCCTTTATACATTTGTCTATAAACAATTTTAGGCATATGGAGAGATACATTGGAAATGTTCCAGCAATTAATAAACATTTAATAACTGGTAAAAAATTAAAATCAATATTTACATTCAGTTCCGGTCCCCATTATCAGATCAGTCCACGTCCTACCTTTTTCTCTCTTAACTCACTTAGTCAGAATGCATTATACTCTGTGATGACGCTCTCATAGATATTTACATAATCATAAACGCTGCGCGTCTCAAATCTAAATATAACTTCCCTCTTAAAGTTTTTTTGGAATAATACATCTATTGTTTCGTTAGTTTATTTCAACATAATTTCTTGTGCAAAGTATAAATATACGATGACTATATTGTTGTGCGTTAAATTAATCAAACTTTTACTACACACTGACGTGTCCGATTTTCATAGGTGTTACAAGGATGACGTCTCCGGTAGGTATGTACTATTAGCTGTCTCCTATTGGTGTCACTAGGGATGACGTGTCCAGTAGCAATAGGAGGTTTACATATGACATAGTGTCACACCTCCTTTGTATCTATATTTTATTGGAGCTACATTAACACCATAGGTCTGTTCTGTTAGGAGTAATGGTAAATGTATAAATAAAGTAGGTGTTGGCTATCAGAACCGATGCGCTAAGCATATATATATTATCACTGTTATTTCTTTCACATCGAGCGTGCACTCAAACACAATAATAATACTATATATCGTTGGTTGACCACTATCTTCACTTATTAATTCAGCTACCCTAGTGATATATATCAAATTTGATGCCCATCGGTGTGAACAGGTTTATAACATAACAGAAAAAAAATAATAATAAATACATCAAATAATAATGTAACAATATATTATTCAATGATATAATATGATATAGTGTCTAAGTGTAAAGTGTACAACAAAATTCATTCTTTTTAATTTAATATCCTAAAATTAATTTGTTTATATGTATATATTCATTATACAAAAGCGTATTCTATATATGTTTATTGTATTATATAAATTAATTGATTAATTGTGATTAATACGTGTTCTAATGCATGTGTCCTAAAAAGTTTTTTGACATAGATTAAATAAATAAATAAATAAATATAAAGTGCTCAGTGTCAGTGATTTGTTATGTGTTTAATTTTGTGAGTATAAACTATTTAAATATTTGTGAACATAAGCATAAACATTCTTGGACATTTATATCTGATAATAATCCATTTGTGTAGAATAAAATTCTATATATTATATTATATTATAATGGTATAATACTCTGTTCAGTGTTTTATTATGTGCTTAATTATGTGCAAAAAGCTACTAAATCCATGTTCATATTTAAATCATTGGGATGTAGTGTTCCCAATTGGTAAATCCAAAAGGTCTCACGTTGGCGTAGTCTATTGTACCTGTTATATAAATTCGAAGGGGGAATGTATTCTATTGGTACAATGGAGAATATATTAAGGTTCCCTTGATGTACAGAATGGCAATGTTTGGGAACACTATGATTTTTCATTTTGTTTTTCATATTTCTATAATGTTCGTTCCATCTGGTTCTAACTATTCGACAGGTGCGCCCTACGTACTGAATTTTACATAGTTGGCATGATAGAAGATATATGACATAAGATGATGCGCATGTCAAATGATCCTTTATAGAAAAGCTAATCCCCGTAGTGTAGGATATGAAATTAGTGGTTCCTATTTCAATAAATTTGCACATTCTACATCTCTCATATTGACATTTAAAAACTCCTTTCTTATTGTTATTATTCATTTTCTTTCTAATGTTTGTAAGAGATCCTTGGATTCTCCTAGGTGCTTGGTCTTTTTTGTTATTTTTAGCATTGATTACAACCTTACTAGGGGCCAGTAAATTCTTCAGTGTAGGTGCCCGTCTGAATACACATTTTGGTTGCTCTTCTAAATTTCTACTGAGTATTGGATCTCTCATCAGTATGCCCCAATGTTTTTTTAATTATAGTGTTAATCAATTTATGGTTAGTATTATATTGTGTTATGAACATACTGGTATTATTTTTATTTTCATTATGATCTTCTTTGTTTTTATCGTTAATAGGTTTCTTTTGAAAGTAGTTTTCCCTATTATCTGTTTTGGCTCTTGTATAACTTCTCTCTATTAACTCTCTTGGATATCCCTTTTCTGTAAATCTTTCAATAAGTGTTTGACTTTGCATATTATAGTCCTATATATTGTTACAATTTCGTCTCAATCTTTTAAATTGTCCATAAGGGACATTTTTCTTCCAAGGAAGATAGTGATTGCTAGAGAATTCTAGATAACTATTACAGTGTTAGATGTTAGATATAAATCCAAAAACACAACAGGTTCCATTTCTATGGAACTGGTAAATGTAAGCCCCATATCATTAGTGTTAAGGTGTTGTATGAAGGATTCTGCTAAAGAGACCTCACCATTCCAAAGGATAATGAGGTCATCAATGTACCGCCCATAGAACACCAGGTTTGCCCCATAGTCCGAGTTGTATATATATTCATTTTCGAATTTGCTCATATATAAATTAGCAAAACTAGGGGCAAACCTGGTGCCCATGGCGGTACCTCGTATCTGTAAATACTGTTCATCTTGAAAAAGAAAATAATTATGCTCTAAGATAAATGATATTAGTTGCAAAATAAACTGTTTTTGCAATTGTGGCATATAAATATCATTTTCTAATACTTCTTGAATGGCTTTCAAACCCATATTGTGCGGAATGTTGGAATACAGTGAATTGACATCACTTGTTAATCATAGCCAATTTTTATTATTAAAAGGTAAATTGTTGAGTTTTGACAAAAGATCTGAAGAGTCGCGAATGTATGACTCTAGGGAAATCACATATTTCTGTAAGAAGGAATCAACGTATGCTGATACGTTGTCCGTTAGGCTCCCAATTACCGCAATAATGGGGCAAATAGGTGGCTTTTTTTGGTCTTTATGGATTTTTGGGAGGTGGTAATAAAAAGCTTTATTTGGTTTTATTGGAATCAGATAGTCTTTTTCATTTTTATTAATGATTCCCTCTTTAAATCCAAACTCAACAATACCTCTTAAAGTTTTTGTATAATCATCAGTAGGGTCTATTTTAAGTTTTTTATAATAGTCTTTGTCTAGAATACGTCTAGCTTCAAATAGATAGTCTGAAATATTTTGCAGTACTATGCCCCCCCCCCTTGTCCGCCTGGCGGATGACTAGTTCTTGGTTTTTCCTCAGATTTTCTAACGCAATTTTCTCACCTACATTTAGATTATGTCTCCCGTAGATTTTTTTAGGAAGTTTAGAGAAATCTTCCAGGACTAATTCTTTATACAGTTCAATGTGTGCATTTTCTGTCAATATCGGTGTAAAGTTGGATTTCTTTTTAAAAGAGGTGTGTACATAATCATCCAATAGCTATTCAGCTAATGAATCAGGTTCACTGTATATAATATTAGTTGTTATTCTACTCTCCATTTGGTCCGTAAGGATAGGCATTGCATTTATTTCTTTAAGTTTTTTACTGGCAAAATATTTCTGTAAGGAAAATTTCCGTGTGAAATTATTCAAGTCTATGAATAAATTAAACAAATTATGTTTATTAGATGGACTAAATGAGAGCCCTTTTCCCAAAACCCTTATTTCATCGTCACTCAAGTGGTGAGAAAATAAGTTAAAAGTCCCTTTTTTTTTAATGTCTGTAATCTCTTTTCTTTGGAGGCTCTACTGTGTCCTCTGGATCCTCTTCTACGTGTCCCCTTTTGTTTTTTAGATTCGGGGTGTGTGTTGTGAGGGGTTCGAGATAATGTGATATGTTCGTTTGTTGGTATCTTAGTACTGGGCGTCTGTCTAAAAAATGAGAGTGTTCATTGTGTGAGTCAGTATTTCTTGCTTTATCTGAATATAGTGGTCTATTAGGGGTTTGATAATTTTCATAATGTGTATTGGAAATCCAAGTTCTTTCAGGATATGAGGAGGTAGTAGCAATTTGACCATCTTTTTGCTGTAAGGGAAGTTGTTCAAAGTACCTATGACTATTATAATGTTGGTTATTTTCCCTCCTGTTTAAAATATTGGTTGTCCTCTCTCTTGTGATAGACCCTATTATCAGTTAATTTTTGTCTCAAATCATATGGGTATGTTTCTGGAGCCACTGTTTTATTTTTATAGTGGTTTCCTTTATGATAATAATTGTTACCATTATTATTTTTGTTTTTATTTTTATTATAATTTTCATGTCTATTTTTATTTTTATTTTTATTTTGTCTGTTCACCAATGTCCACCCCAAGTTTTCATCACATGAGTATAATTATTACATTCAGTGTCTGGTGTATTGCTATTTGGGTTGTCATTATTTTCTTGGGATGATTGTTTGGCTTTCTCCTTATATGTATATACTATATTGTTCAAATAGTCTTCTTCATCTCTAGCCATTTTTTTCAATTTAATTGCTATGATTTCTTTCTGGAATTTATCTGTTCTTTCCAAGACCATTTTATTTAGTTCTTCATACTCTTTATGTGATTTGAAGTTATTTAATTGAGTTTGTATATTTTCAATTTCTAGACTTGTTTTTTGTACTAGATTCTCTCTATGTATAATTAATAGGTCTATTAATTTCAAAGAACAGTTAGTCAAGATATCCTCCCACTTAGAGAGTAGCTTGGGATCATTTTTGAATGAACAATTTTTAAAAATACGAAGGCCCCTAGGGACCTGTTTTTTGTTCACATATTTCTTTAGGATATCCAAGTCCCACCAGTGTCTACACTCTATATTTATTAGTTCTTCTAGTTTAGAAAATAGATTGTAAATTGTGGGAGTATTAGTAGTAGAAGTTTGTTGTTGTAGCTCATTATTACTAGATTGTATAGGTAAATTGGATGTCAATAACATTCTTTGATTATGTCTCTCATTATTAGACAACATCTTGATTGCAGCGCCCTATAAGCTAGGCCTATCAAGCTTAGAAAACAGTAAATTATATATATATACAAACCCAATTTAAAGGGTATATGTAATACAATATTATATAAAATAGGGGCGCTATCTAAATATGCCAAATAACTAGATATACAAGGTTGAAAATAAACACAGTTCTTAATATATTAATTATTATCAGAAAGTAATATCACTTTAGTATAGGCATACAAGCATGTAAAGAGTATAAAAAGTTACAGAAAATTGAACCTGTATAAATGATAATGTCCCAATAGACAAATCAAAGTCCAAAAATTTTATCAGAGTCCCCAATGGTTATGGGGGTATAAGGCAGCTCTCCTCAATGTATAAGGCCGTCCACAACAAATTAATCTATAAAAAACAGAGAAGGCGCCACATAGCATAATTGCGTATGGTATACCAAATTGAAAGTTGTAGCTCAAATGCACTCACGTGTGAGAAAGCACCAAGATGTAGTGCTGACTGGGCAAACCGGAACCTCAGAGTTGTCCGGTAAACTCTCCTCTCAGGCTAAAGCTCCCAACAGCCAAGATAGTAGTCACCAGCAAGGTTATGGTTTATGGATGTCAGGGAAGGCACTATTCCACCTCCAGCAATTGGAGAGTTACTCCAAACAGGGATATCCAAATAAAAAGCGATGTAGCAAGTTTGTATCAAATAATGTTTATTTAAACACATTAAAAACACAGCAATGCGTTTCTCAGTATCATGTACTGTTTCCTCAGGCTGAATAAAACTATACAAATCTTGCTACTTAATATACTATATACTAACCAATAAAAATGGCTGTTTAACAAACACACCCTGATTTCTCTTAATCACATGATTGTCGGGTGTTTACAAATAACATTCATGTCACATTTAAATTAATACAATACTATCTCATGCACCCCTTCAATCCCGCAAATAAACATCATATACAGCAACATCCCTTTATACATTTGTCTATAAACAATTTAAGGCATATGGGGCGCGATCCGATATAGATCGCAGTTTGCGGCGCAAGCGAGGGAACCGGCGTCGCCCGCAGTTTCAGCTCGCAACTCGAGCTATCCCATATAAGTCGCCGTCAGATGTCCAGAAATCTGCGCAAGTACAAATTTCTTGCGTCGCCAGTGACTTGCGGCACGTTAGAAACTGCCGGCGCCTATAAAACCTGACTAAAGTCTAAAACACCCGCACTGTCTAACACGCCTCCCTCCAATCAGCCAATCAGATTGAGCTCGCATTCTATTGGCTGTTCCGATCAGCCAATAGAATGCGAGCTCAATCTGATTGGCTGTTCGGATCAGCCAATCGGATTGAACTTGAATCTGATTGGCTGATTCAATCAGCCAATCAGATTTTTCTAACTTAATTCCGATTGGCTGATAGAATCCTATCAGCCAATCGGAATTCGGCGGACGCCATCTTGGATGACGTCATTTAAAGGTACCTCATTCGTAGTTCAGCAGTCGGCCAGGATGGATGCTCCGCGGCGGCGGAGCGAAGAAAGAAGATTGAAGATGCCGCCGGAAGAATGAAGACTTTGCTGCCGCTTGGAGGAAGACGTCGCCGGAGGAAGAATTCTTCTTTGCCGCTTGGAGGAAGACATCGCCGGAGGAAGAATTCTTCTTTGCCGCTTGGAGGAAGACATCGCCCGGATCGGATCAGGAGTTCGGCCCGGTGTGGTGAAGACAAGGTAGGGAGATCTTCAAGGGGGTAGTGTTAGGCTTTTTTAAGGGGGGTTTGGGTGGTTTTAGAATAGGGGTATGTGGGTGGTGGGTTGTAATGGGGGGGGTATTGTATTTGTATGCAAAAGAGCTGAATTCTTTGGGGCATGCCCCACAAAAGGCCCTTTTAAGGGCTGGTAAGGTAAAGAGCTTTGAAATTTGTTTAATTTAGAATAGGGCAGGGAATTTTTTTTATTTTGGGGGTTTATTATTTTATTAGGGGGCTTAGAATAGGTGTAATTAGCTTAAAAATCTTGTAATCTTTTTTTTATTTTTTGTAACTTAGTGTTTGTTTTTTTTTGTAATTTAGTTTAGTTAATTTAATTGTATTTTTAGATAGATGTTTGTAGTTTATTAAATTTATTGATAGTGTAGGTGTATTTGTAACTTAGGTTAGGATTTATTTTACAGGTAATTGGGTAATTATTTTAACTAGGTAGATATTAAATAGTTAATAACTATTTAATAGCTATTATACCTAGTTAAAATAATTAACAATTTACCTGTAAAATAAATATTAACCCTAACATAGCTACAATGTAATTATTAATTATATTGTAGCTATCTTAGGGTTTATTTTATAGGTAAGTATTTAGATTTAAATAGGAATATTTTAGTTTATAAATGAATTAGATTAATTTAATATAAATTTAGTTAGGGTTAGATAGAGTTAATATAGTTAATATAAATACTATAGTAACTATATTAACTATATTAACCCTAATATAATTAGGGTTAATATTGTTAATATATATAATGTAATACCTATATTAACTATAATATACTTAGGGTTAATATAGATAATATAGCTGGCGGCGGGGTAGGTAGATTAAATAAGGGATTAATCATTTTAATAGAGATGGCGGCGGTGTAAGTGGCTTACATTAGGGGTTAATAATATTAATATAGCTGGCGGCGGTATAGGGGGATTAGATTAGGGGTTAATAATTTTTATATAGGTGGCGGCGGTGTAAGGGGTCAGATTAGGGGATAGATAAGGTAGATGACAGCGGTGTAAGGGGTTCTAATTAGGGGATAGATAAGGTAGATGGCGGCGGTTTTAGGGGCTCACAGTAGGGGGTTAGTTTATGTAGATGGCGGCGGGGTCCGGGAGCGGCGGTTTAGGGGTTAATAACTTTATTAGGGATTTCGGGGGGGGGGGGGGAATCGCGGTTGACAGGTAGATAGACATTGCGCATGCGTTAGGTGTTAGGTTTATTTTAGCAGATCGCGGTTGACAGGGAGATAGACATTGCGCATGCGTTAGGTGTTAGGTTTATTTTAGAAGATCGCGGTTGACAGGGAGATAGACATTGCGCATGCGTTAGGTGTTAGGTTTATTTTAGCAGCCAGTTTAGGGAGTTACGGGGCTCCAATAGTCAGCGTAAGGCTTCTTACGGCTGCTTTTTGTGGCGAGGTGAAAATGGAGTAAGTTTTCTCCATTTTCGCCACGTAAGTCCTTACACTGCATATTGGATACCAAACTGCGCAGGTTTGGTATACCTGCCTATAGCCCAAAAAACTACGGGCGACGGCAGAAATATACGCGCGTAACTTCTAGGTTACGCCGTATATGTGATACCAAACCTGCGCAAATATTGGCGTCGCCGGCTTTTGCGGGCGACGATTTTTATCGGATGGACCCCATGGAGAGATACATTGGAAATGTTCCAGCAATTAATAAACATTTAATAACCGGTAAAAAAACAAAATCAATATTTACATTCAGTTCCGGTCCCCATTATCAGGTCAGTCCACGTCCTACCTTTTTCTCTCTTAACTCACTTAGTCAGAATGCATTATACTCTGTGATGACGCTCTCATAGATATTTACATAATCATAAACGCTGCGCATCTCAAATCTAAATATAACTTCCCTCTTAAAGTTTTTTTGGAATCATACATCTATTGTTTCGTTAGTTTATTTCAACATAATTTCTTGTGCAAAGTATAAATATACGATGACTATATTGTTGTGCGTTAAATTAATCAAACTTTTACTACACACTGACGTGTCCGATTTTCATAGGTGTTACAAGGATGACGTCTCCGGTAGGTATGTACTATTAGCTGTCTCCTATTGGTGTCACTAGGGATGACGTGTCCAGTAGCAATAGGAGGTTTACATATGACATAGTGTCACACCTCCTTTGTATCTATATTTGATTGGAGCTACATTAACACCATAGGTCTGTTCTGTTAGGAGTAATGGTAAATGTATAAATAAAGTAGGTGTTGGCTATCAGAACCGATGCGCTAAGCATATATATATTATCACTGTTATTTCTTTCACATCGAGCGTGCACTCAAACACAATAATAATACTATATATCGTTGGTTGACCACTATCTTCACTTATTAATTCAGCTACCCTAGTGATATATATCAAATTTGATGCCCATCGGTGTGAACAGGTTTATAACATAACAGAAAAAAATAATAATAAATACATCAAATAATAATGTAACAATATATTATTCAATGATATAATATGATATAGTGTCTAAGTGTAAAGTGTACAACAAAATTCATTCTTTTTAATTTAATATCCTAAAATTAATTTGTTTATATGTATATATTCATTATACAAAAGCGTATTCTATATATGTTTATTGTATTATATAAATTAATTCAGTGTGATTAATACGTGTTCTAATGCATGTGTCCTAAAAAGTTTTTTTGACATAGATTAAATAAATAAATAAATAAATAAATAAATATAAAGTGCTCAGTGTCAGTGATTTGTTATGTGTTTAATTTTGTGAGTATGAACTATTTAAATATTTGTGAACATAAGCATAAACATTCTTGAACATTTATATCTGATAATAATCCATTTGTGTAGATATAAAATTCTATATATTATATTATATTATAATGGTATAATACTCTGTTCAGTGTTTTATTATGTGCTTAATTATGTGCAAAAAGCTACTAAATCCATGTTCATATTTAAATCATTGGGATGTAGTGTTCCCAATTGGTAAATCCAAAAGGTCTCACGTTGGCGTAGTCTATTGTACCTGTTATATAAATTTGAAGGGGGAATGTATTCTATTGGTACAATGGAGAATATATTAAGGTTCCCCTGATAAACAGAATGGCAATGTTTGGGAACACTATGATTTTTCATTTTGTTTTTCATATTTCTATAATGTTCGTTCCATCTGGTTCTAACTATTCGACAGGTGCGCCCTACGTACTGAATTTTACATAGTTGGCATGATAGAAGATATATGACATAAGAGGATGCGCATGTCAAATGATCCTTTATAGAAAAGCTAATCCCTGTAGTGTAGGATATAAAATTAGTTGTTCCTATTTCAATAAATTTGCACATTCTACATCTCTTATATTGACATTTAAAAACTCCTTTCTTATTGTTATTATTCACTTTCTTTCTAATGTTTGTAAGAGATCCTTGGATTCTCCTAGGTGATTGGTCTTTTTTGTTATTTTTATCATTGATTACAACCTTACTAGGGGCCAGTAAATTCTTCAGTGTAGGTGCCCGTCTGAATACACATTTTGGTTGCTCTTCTAAATTTCTACTGAGTATTGGATCTCTCATCAGTATGTCCCAATGTTTTTTAATTATAGTGTTAATCAATTTATGGTTAGTATTATATTGTGTTATGAACATACTGGTATTATTTTTATTTTTATTTTCATTATGATCTTCTTTGTTTTTATCGTTAATAGGTTTCTTTTGAAAGTAGTTTTCCTTATTATCTGTTTTGGCTCTTGTATAACTTCTCTCTATTAACTCTCTTGGATATCCCTTTTCTGTAAATCTTTCAATAAGTGTTTGACTTTGCATATTATTGTCCGATATACTGTTACAATTTCGTCTCAATCTTTTAAATTGTCCATAAGGGACATTTTTCTTCCAAGGAAGATAGTGATTGCTAGAGAATTCTAGATAACTATTACAGTCCACATTTTTTAAATGATTTTTCGATTCAATCTTGCCATGTAACTAGTTGGCAAGTCGGCCTGGCACAGAGGCTGGCAGGCAGGAGGAAACTGCAATTCAATGGCACTAGGAGACTGAAGATTCGCAGTCAAAAAAGTGATGATTTACAATTTTTTAAATACTGTTACAATAAATATGATTGGTGGCACTAATTGGCTAGTGGGCCTGGCACACAGGCTGGCAGGCAGGAGGAAAGTGAAATTCAATGGCACGAGCAAACTGATGATTCACAATCTAAAATTTTTTAATTGTAAATATTATCAATACTGTTACAACAAATATGATTGGTGTAACTAGTTGGCAAGTGGGCCTGGCACACAGGCTGGCAGGCAGGAGGAAACTGCAATTCAATGGCACTAGGAGACTGAAGATTCACAGTCAAAAAAATTATGATTTAAACTTTTTTCAATACTGTTACAAGAAATATGATTGGTGGCACTAGTGGCTAGTGGGCCTGGCACACAGGCTGGCAGGCAGGAGGAAAGTGCAATTCAATGGCACAAGCAAACTGATGATTCACAATCTAACAATTTTAAATTTTAAATATTAACAATCCTGTTACAACAATTATGATTTGGTGTAACTAGTTGGTAAGTGGGCCTGGAACACAGGCTGGCAGGCAGGAGGAAACTGCAATTCAATGGCACTAGGAGACTGAAGATTCACACTCCAAAAAGTTATGATTTAATTTTTTTTTAAATACACTTACAAGAAATATGATTGTTGGCACTAGTTGGCTAGTGGGCATGGCACACACGCTGGCAGGCAGGAGGAAAGTGCAATTCAATGGCATGAGCAAACTGATGATTCACAATCTAACAATTTTTAATTTTACATATTAACAATAGAGTTACAGCAACTATGATTGGTGTAACTAGTTGGCAAGTGGGCCTGGCACACAGGCTGGCAAGCAGGATGAAACTGCAATACAATGGCACTAGGAGACTGAAGATTCACAGTCAAAAAAATTATGATTTAAAAATTTTTCTATACTGTTACAAGAAATATGATTGGTGGCACTAGTGGCTAGTGGGCCTGGCACACACGCTGGCAGGCAGGAGGAAACTGAAATTCAATGGCACGAGCAAACTGATGATTCACAATCTAACAATTTTTATTTTAAATATTAACAATATTGTTACAACAAATATGATTGGTGTAACTAGTTGGCAAGTGGGCCTGGCACACAAGCTGTCAGGCAGGAGGTAACTGCAATTCAATGGCACTAGTAGACTGCAGACACAGTCAAAAAAGTTATGTTTAAAAAATTTTCAATACAGTCACAAGAAATATGATTGTTTGCACTAGTAGGCTAGTTGGCCTGGCACACACGCTGGCAGGCAGGAGGAAACTGCAATCCAATGGCACTAGCAAACTGGTGATTCACAATCTAAGAATCTTTTATTTTAAATATTAACAATACTGTTACAACAAATATGATTGGTGTAACTAGTTGGCAAGTGGGCCTGGCACACAGGCTGGCAGGCAGGAGGAAACTGCAATTCAATGGCACTAGGAGACTAAAGATTCGCAGTCAAAAAAGTGATGATTTACAATTTTTTAAATACTGTTACAAGAAATATGATTGGTGGCACTAATTGGCTAGTGAGCCTGGCACACAGGCTGGCAGGCAGGAAGAAAGTGCAATTCAATGGCACGAGCAAACTGATGATTCACAATCTAACAATTTTTAATTTTAAATATTAACAATACTGTTACAACAACTATGATTGGTGTAACTAGTTGGCAAGTGGGCCTGGCACACAAGCTAGCACTAGTGGTGGCAGGCTGGCCTGTGAACTAATATTAAATAACACTCGAAGAGTGATGTAAAAGTTTTTATTTACAACATTTAATGTTATGTTACAACAGATTGGTGGTGGACTGGCACTGAGGATGGAAGTAGGCACAGTATATGCTGGCAGCCTGACACACAGGCTGGCACTAATGGCAGCCTGGCAACTAAAATTTAATAACACTAGAAGAGGACTGATGTTAAAAAAAAATTTACATAAAATTTACACTAATGTTGTTACACCAGATATAAGTGGTGGAAATTTTTTTTTAATCTGTCTAATACTATGATGTGGGCCAGAAACACACAGGCCTGATGGAAAAAGAAATTAAATTACACTAGCAAAATGATTTAAATTTTTTTTTTAACTTTAAAATAATGTAAAGCAGATATGAGTCGTGGCTGGTAGGTAGGGCAGCAGTTTACCACAGTATGCTGTGTAAGTGAGAAACACACAGGCCTGATAGAAAATTAAATTAGATTACACTAGCAAAATAATTTAAAAGTTTTTCTTTTAAATTTAAAATAATGTTAAGCAGTGGCTCTGGCTGGCTGCTACGTAGGGCAGCAATTAACAACAGTATGCTCTGTAAGTCAGATACACACAGGCCTGATAGAAAATAAAATTAAATTACACTAGCAAAATGATTTAAAGATTTTTTTTTTTAATTTAAAGAAAAAGGTTAAGCACATATGAGTCGTGGGCGATAGCCTTGGAAGGGCAGCAATTAAAAACAGTAGGCTCTGTAAGTCAGATACACACAGGCCTGATAGAAAATAAAATTAGATTACACTAACAAAATTATTTAAAGTTTTTTTGGGGGGAATTTAAAAAAAGGTTAAACACATATGAGTCGTGGCTGATAGACTAGGGAGGGCAGCAATTAAACACAGTATGCTCTGTAAGTCAGCAAAACACACAGGCCTGATAGAAAAGGAAATTAAATTACACTAACAAAATGATTTAAAAGGTTTTTTTTTAAAATTTAAAATAAGGTTAAGCAGATATGAGTGGTGGCTGGCACAGAGCAATTAACCAAAAGACTGAAAAAAACTGAAGAATATGCTGTGTGAGCCTGACAGACACAGGCCTGATAGAAAATGAAATTAGATTACACTAGCAAAATGATTTAAAAGTTTTTTTTTTTAATTTAAAATAATGTTATAAGCGGATATGAGTGGTGGCTGGCACAGAGCAATGAACCAGAGTATATGCTGTGTAACACAGGCCTGATAGAAAATGAAAATAAATTACACTAGCAAAATAATTTCAAATTTTTGTTGGTTAAATTTAAACTACAGGGAGTGCAGAATTATTAGGCAAATGAGTATTTTGACCACATCATCCTCTTTATGCATGTTGTCTTACTCCAAGCTGTATAGGCTCGAAAGCCTACTACCAATTAAGCATATTAGGTGATGTGCATCTCTGTAATGAGAAGGGGTGTGGTCTAATGACACCAACACCCTATATCAGGTGTGCATAATTATTAGGCAACTTCCTTTCATTTGGCAAAATGGGTCAAAAGAAGGACTTGACAGGCTCAGAAAAGTCAAAAATAGTGAGATATCTTGCAGAGGGATGCAGCACTCTTAAAATTGCAAAGCTTCTGAAGCGTGATCATCGAACAATCAAGCGTTTCATTCAAAATAGTCAACAGGGTCGCAAGAAGCTTGTGGAAAAACCAAGGCGCAAAATAACTGCCCATGAACTGAGAAAAGTCAAGCGTGCAGCTGCCAAGATGCCACTAGCCACCTGTTTGGCCATATTTCAGAGCTGCAACATCACTGGAGTGCCCAAAAGCACAAGGTGTGCAATACTCAGAGACATGGCCAAGGTAAGAAAGGCTGAAAGATGACCACCACTGAACAAGACACACAAGCTGAAACGTCTAGACTGGGCCAAGAAATATCTCAAGACTGATTTTTCTAAGGTTTTATGGACTGATGAAATGAGAGTGAGTCTTGATGGGCCAGATGGATTGGCCCGTGGCTGGATTGGTAAAGGGCTCCAGTCCGATTCAGACGCCAGCAAGGTGGAGGTGGAGTACTGGTTTGGGCTGGTATCATCAAAGATGAGCTTGTGGGGCCTTTTCAGGTTGAGGATGGAGTCAAGCTCAACTCCCAGTCCTACTGCCAGTTTCTGGAAGACACCTTCTTCAAGCAGTGGTACAGGAAGAAGTCTGCATCCTTCAAGAAAAACATGATTTTCATGCAGGACAATGCTCCATTGCACGCGTCCAAGTACTCCACAGCGTGGCTGGCAAGAAAGGGTATAAAAGAAGAAAATCTAATGACATGGCCTCCTTGTTCACCTGATCTGAACCCCATTGAGAACCTGTGGTCCATCATCAAATGTGAGATTTACAAGGAGGGAAAACAGTACACCTCTCTGAACAGTGTCTGGGAGGCTGTGGTTGCTGCTGCACGCAATGTTGATGGTGAACAGATCAAAACACTGACAGAATCCATGGATGGCAGGCTTTTGAGTGTCCTTGCAAAGAAAGGTGGCTATATTGGTCACCGATTTGTTTTTGTTTTGTTTTTGAATGTCAGAAATGTTTATTTGTGAATGTTGAGATGTTATATTGGTTTCACTGGTAAAAATAAATAATTGAAATGGGTATATATTTGTTTTTTGTTAAGTTGCCTAATAATTATGCACAGTAATAGTCACCTGCACACACAGATATCCCCATAAAATAGCTAAAACTAAAAACAAACTAAAAACTACTTCCAAAAATATTCAGCTTTGATATTAATGAGTTTTTTGGGTTCATTGAGAACATGATTGTTGTTCAATAATAAAATTAATCCTCAAAAATACAACTTGCCTAATAATTCTGCACTCCCTGTAATGTTGTTAGGCAGATATCAGTGGTGGCACTAATCACAGCATATGCTGTGAGCCTCACACACAGGCTGAAAGCCAGGCAAATGCAAATAAAAATACAAATAAAAATAAAAAAAAACAACTGAAGTTATAGCCCTAAAAAGGGCTTTTTGGGGTGCTGTCCTTGCAGCAGAGATGAGATGAGTCCTTCAGGACTGTAGTGGACACTAAATACACTAGCCTAGCTATCTATTTCCCTATAATTTCAGCAGCAGCAACACAAAAGCTTCTCTAACTAAGAAAGCAAGATTGTTATGAGTCTAAAATGGCTTCTGCCAAGAAGATGGGAGGGTCTGTGAGGGAGTGTCTGATGCTGATTGTCTCTAATGTGTCAGAAGGCTGTGACATACAGGGTCAAAGTTTCCTCAATGATGACACATAGGGGGCGGATCGAACATCTCATGTGTTCGCCGGCAGCGGCGAACCCGAACAAGCTAAGCGCTGTGTGTGTATGTATGTGTGTGTATATATATATATATATATATATATATATGTATATATATGTATATGTATATATATGTATATATATATATATATATATATATATATATATATATAATATATGCAAAACAGAGCAGCACTCCAAGGGTCTTATAAACAAAAAGTCACTTTATTAGTGAACGTTTTCGGATCTCACAGGATCCGTCCTCAGACTTACAAAGCAATTTTACTCACCCACCAAACCGTGTTAAATGTGATTGTCAACCAAACATCCGTGAGCACGCTCTTCTCGGTGGACCCGCCCCCCCAATGAGAGGCGTGATCGGCCGTGGCAACGTGTAACTATTCTAAAAATCAAAAGAACAACATGAGTAATACAGTGTACTATTGTGAATGTTAATAGCAACAATGACATTATAGAAGCAGAGCGAGTATAGAAGATATGCGAACGTACTCAGTCAGTAAACAAACTGTTACCATGGAAACATACTACCCGAAACCGGAAGTACGAAATATAAATACATACATAGATGCTGAGTACGTGTGCTATCCAACCAGCCAATAAGAAAATATTGCTTATCCCAGATGGAGGTCACGCTTACGGCACATAATACTGTGGTTGCCTTGGCAACAAGCAAATAGCCCAAAACCGGAAATAAACCGGAAGTACCATAACAGGTAGTGCCATGAGAGTGAGGCCAGGTAGCTAAGCAACAGTAAACAAAAAGAAAAGAACTTACACAAGTAAACAAATGCTGGATGTCAAATGTAAAGCATACTATGCTAATCAATGATGCGGTGTGTTATAAAAGACAACAAATGGCTACATACTGCAACATCCAGACGAAGAAGACGTTAATACAAACAGAACTAATAGACACAAAAATGCAGCAAAAAATTCAGAAAATTGCAGAAAAATTATTAACATGATAGGCAGCAAAAATTAGACAGCAAAAAATAATAAGCAGCAAAAAATAGGCAGCAAAAAATAAAAAATAACTAAAGGCAGCAAAAATTGTAATTAATCAAGGAATGGATAGTGGATCTCAAATACAAATTACAGGAACACCTGGGCTCTTCTGTGTTTGAGTTTAGAGGCTAAGAGTGGAGGCTTTATTGCCATGGTGATAATAGATCTTTTTAAATTTATCCAACATGTTGTGGGGTTTTTTAAGTTCTAAGGCTTGAACTTGTTTCGATACTTTGGCTATTTTGTTATTTATGGTGGGAGAGTAGGCGCGAGAGAGATCAGTTTTTAGATTACGGAGTTGGATATTTAAAGAAGATAAGGTGGCTTTGCCTTTCGAGCGGGCCTCAAATTCTGCCTGCATGAGGTGACCCCTCACCACTGCCTTCAGTGTGGCCCTTAGATTTTGAGCAGTAGTCTGATTATTATCATTGAGGGCGATAAATTCATCTATTTTGTTGTGAAGGGCTGTTTTAAGGAGAGGATCTGTAACAGTCCAGTCTTGTATGCGCCACATCCGAGGGGAGGATTTAACATGTGGGCCTAAATGTAAATGTAGAGAGTCATGATCAGACCAGGAAACAGGGGTAATGAGTATGGAGTGGATATTGTCCAGAAATTTTGCGTTGGTGAAGAAATAGTCGATACATGTGTGTGATTTGTGGGGGGAGGAATAGAACGAACGTAAATTACCTATCTTGTGGGTGTAGGGCTCGCCAGAAGTCATATAACTCATACTGTGCCATCAGTAGTTGGAAGGCTAGAGAAAGAGAGTGGGTTGCCCTATCATTCCTAGAGAGTGGGGGTCCCATTCTATCTAGTTTTACGTCCCAGATTAGATTACAGTCTCCTCCAAATATAAGGTCCCCTTGCTTAATTGCTTCTACAGACTTGAGAAGAGTTCTAAGGAATTTTACTTGTTTAACATTTGGGGCATAGACATTGAGGAGGGTGACTAAACGTGTGTTCAATTTACATATGGCGACAATAAATCTCGCCTGGGGCTCAGATTCTAAGTAAATCAGCTCGTAGGTAACATTTTTATCTATGTAAATAGCAACTCCCCTGGACTTGGAGGAGAACAAGGCTTCTACGAGTGTAGGGAAATGTCTGGATGTGTGGGTGATCTCAGGGACAGGCGTCCAGTGGGTCTCCTGTATGAGGGCAATGTCTATGTGCTGCTTGCACAAGAAAGTGAATAATAAACTGCATTTGGTTGGAGAGTTTAATCCTTGCACATTAAGGGTGAGTTAGTGGAGCCCTTCCATGGTGTCGTGGGGTTAGGGGGGGTGGAAAGAGGTAGATAGGTAGAGTGATAGAGTTTGGTCCGTTATAAGTACCTAGGGGAGATTTGGGTAGACTAGAGAATGCTGTGGGAGTTTAGATAAGGTGCAGACACAGCTATATGCTGAATACTTCGCTTTCTTAGTTATAGTTTTTGTGGGGGGGGGGGGAGACAGCTGTCCAGAGCTGCTTTGGTTAAAAAGAAGTAAGGGGTTGAGGGTTGGGAGGTAGGGGGATAATTTGGCACAAGGGGGAGCAATGTGACGTGGCGTAGTATATAAATAGGGGAAGGGATAGGGAGGGTATGGAGAGGGGGGGTGGAGCCTAGGGTGTTGAACCTACAAGAGGTTAGGATGTAGGTGGGTATTAGAGCTGACTAGAGATGAAGATAAGAAGAATGGGGAGATGAAGCTAAGGTGAGGGGAAAGGGATTCTGAGAAGGTTAGAGGAATGAGGTATGGTGGGAGTGGTTGAGCAGGGAACCAAGGGAGTGAGGATATTGAATAAGTGGAGGAGTGGGGAGGTGCTAAGCATAACACCCCCCCCCCCAGTTGTTAAATAGCAGGATAAATGGACAGGAGCAACTAATTATGGGGCTACAGCTAACACTATAGTCAGAGTAGGTGTATGGGCTTTTGGGGAGGATAAGAGGGAATCTGTGTAGGTAAGAGGAGGGGGAGGATGTGAATGTATATACAATAAGGATAACTAAGACTAGTCAACAGATATCTTACATTTGAGACTTAAGATTTAAAAGTGTGTGAGTTTGAGCCTGAAACGGGAAACAAATCTTGAATAGGCAATTAAAGACAAACATAGTGGTTAACATCTTTCACATGGCAGGGAAACTGATAGAGTTTTCTGAAATAATCTTAGTGAAACAGAACATAAAACAATAATAGCATATAAAGTGCTCAGTAATGAATAACACATAACTTCCCTTTTGTGGCTGAATATATTAAGGTGTATGGGTGTAAACATAAAAACAGGAACAAGTCTAGGAATATTGTTAGCTTAGTGCATTCACATTACCATTAAAGTCCATTGACACAGATTCTCTAATGAGTCCGGAGGGCTATAGAGGTTCTTTAGACTAATATGGTAAGACAACTCGCAGGATAGCAATATCTAGTAAACAATATAACTAGAACAGTGAAAAACAAAACTGTAAACAGATGAACATATAGCCATGAGCTAGAGTAGGGTAAGCCAAACAATGTAATTGAAATCCAGCACTCAGACCCAAGGTGTGTGCAAGCCAGCATAGGATCACTGCAAGGATCCAAACAGTATCCAAAATCTTCAAAGAATGCAGCAGCACCACTTCTCATATAAAAAGTTCCTTTATTAAACACATAGTAGGAGCAGGTAAAATAGAACGACGTTTCGGGTGGTTATCCCTTAGTCATGTTCACATACTGTTTGTTAGACTTAATCACCTTTAAATAGCCATCAGTCAGGTGAGACCACACCTTTCACCTTAATTACTTAGATATACATTTTACTTAACCTCTATTGCCATCTAGTGGTCTAACCCATATCAAACATACAATTTTATTATATAAAAAAATATATTTTTTAAAAAAAGAGAACAATCACATTTGTTGAAGAGCAGATATCAAAAATGTCAAAATTTAAAATTATAAAATTAAATACCAGAAATGGAATTGTATAAAGATAAAGATATTATACTTTACAGGAATACACTTAAATCAAGTTCTCTATTCATACCATTGGGGATTAAACAATCTAATTTATTAATCCAAAATGCCTCAAGTTTTTTGAGAAGCAGTTCTCTATTGCCGCCACGCCTAGGGCTCTGTATATGATCTATTATTTGAAATCTTAGTTGTGCAATAGAGTGACCTTAAGAAAAAATGTTGTAAGAAGAAATTACGATTTTTGCCTAATATGTCTAAAAAAGATAGTCAAGCCCTACAAGCAATTTGCAATAATAAAGAATTGATTTGCAAGCAAGCTGATAAGGGCGGTGCCACAGTTATTTTAGATAGGGGGTATTATATTGGTGAAATTAAATCTCAATTAGCTAACACTGATGTATATATGCTATTAACCTCAGACCCCACATCTAAAATTGCAGTAGACATAAAAAGATGCATTCAGAGAGCATTCCAGAATGGAATTATTGATAATGAAACCAAAAATTATTTAATTAAAGAGGAATACACTATACCAGTACTTTACACTCTCCCAAAGGTTCATAAGGATCTAGGGACCCCCCCTGGACGTCCCATAGTGGCGGGTTCTGACTCTATTTTTACACATATATCCATATATCTTGACAGACTGTTGAGACCATTTGTAGCTCAGGCTATGTCTTTTATTAAAGACACTAATGATTTTTTATCTAAGATTGAAGGTTTGCCAGGGAATATGGATAGATGCATCTTGTATAGCTTGGACATTGTTAGCCTCTATACGTCCATACCACATAGCAGTGGTTTAGATTCTATCAGATATGTTATTGGTAAAAGTAATAGGTTCACTGCTATGCAACAGCAATTTATCATAGAGTTAATGGAAATTATTCTGCACTGCAATTATTTCCTTTTTGAGGATTGTTATTTCTTACAAAAACAAGGAACTGCTATGGGGTCCAACGTCGCCCCAACCTATGCCAATATTTTTATGAATATTTTCGAGGAGAAATTTGTATATGAAAATGAGCTCTTCATTCTATGTGGCGCCACCTGGTGGCGTTACATAGATGACATATTTGGCATTTGGTGGGGTGACGTTGGATCCCTACAACAATTTGTGAGTGAATTGAACAGGGCATCAAGATGCATTAAATTTACAATGTCTTGGAGTGAAGAATCTATTAACTTCCTTGATACAAAAATCTATAAAGATGGTTCCCTTCTAAAAACAGATATATTTAGAAAGGACACTGATAGGAATAGCCTCCTGCACTTCTCTAGTGCCCATTCACCTGCTTTGGTGAGATCTTTGCCTTACAGCCAAATGTTAAGAGTAAAGCGAATAGTGAAAGATAAAACTCTGGCTTTGCAAAGACTACAGGAGATGGGCATTAGATTTGTGCAACGTGGGTATCCCCCTGATTTGATCCAGGAGACGATTGATAAGGTGATACAACTACCTGACGAAAGGGTTAATATTGGAAATACCAATAAGAGAAAGGACCCTGATAGGATGGTATTTGTGTCTGAATACAATTCTTGCAGTTCAGAAATACAAAGGATCATTAGGAAACACTGGCATGTTTTGAGTGAGTGTAATCCTGAAGTACTAGCATTCCGCCAACCACCTATGCCAGCCTATACTAGACTTCCTAGTTTAAAAGACAAAATTGTTAAGGCTGACGTGGGTTCTAGTAAGAAATCCAAATTGGGGTACATTACTTCAGAGAATAATGGCTGTTTTCCTTGTCTTAATTGCTCCAGTTGCAATAACATGATAAAATCTGATATATTCATCCACCCCCTTACGGGACAGAAATTTAAAATAAAGGGCTATTACAATTGTAATGCTAATTTTGTTATATATCTAATTAAATGTCCGTGTGGGTTAATTTATATCGGAGAGACGACCCAGAGGGTGAGAGATAGAATAATTCAACATAAATCAAATATTAGGACAGGAGATTTAAAGGCCCCAGTTGCCCACCATTTTTTGAGTAAAGGTCACTCTATTGCACAACTAAGATTTCAAATAATAGATCATATACAGAGCCCTAGGCGTGGCGGCAATAGAGAACTGCTTCTCAAAAAACGTGAGGCATTTTGGATTAATAAATTAGATTGTTTAATCCCCAATGGTATGAATAGAGAACTTGATTTAAGTGTATTCCTGTAAAGTATAATATCTTTATCTTTATACAATTCCATTTCTGGTATTTAATTTTATAATTTTAAATTTTGACATTTTTGATATCTGCTCTTCAACAAATGTGATTGTTCTCTTTTTTTAAAAAATATATTTTTTTATATAATAAAATTGTATGTTTGATATGGGTTAGACCACTAGATGGCAATAGAGGTTAAGTAAAATGTATATCTAAGTAATTAAGGTGAAAGGTGTGGTCTCACCTGACTGATGGCTATTTAAAGGTGATTAAGTCTAACAAACAGTATGTGAACATGACTAAGGGATAACCACCCGAAACGTCGTTCTATTTTACCTGCTCCTACTATGTGTTTAATAAAGGAACTTTTTATATGAGAAGTGGTGCTGCTGCATTCTTTGAAGATTCTAGAGTAGGGTAAGATGAGTACCCGTGTGTTATCTCCAGGCTTACCTGTCCGGAGGTCATGCGATGAGTAGGTCTTTTTTAAGGGGGTAGAGGAGCATGGAGTGAAAAGAGAGTAAGATATGTACCCGTTAGTACACTCCGTTCCTCAGTATAAACTTCCAGCAATTTCTGCAGTATCTCTCGAACCAGAGATTATCCCTGATGGGGAAGTAAATAAATGAAAACAAGGGGTGAAAAGAGTTACATCAGGACTGTTCTGACTCCAGACGTGAGGGAATGGGGGTGCGTGAGCGCCACTCTGGGGCTGAGGTGTTAAGGTCGCCAGCTTTTCCTCTTTGGATGGGGAGAAGGTCAGAGACCTCAGAGGATTCCAGGGTGTTTAAGAGCTTCATGCCCTGATCCACAGATGAGATCATGTAGGAGCGATCCTGGTGTTGTACATAAATCTTCACGGGAAACCCCCATCGGTATTAGATCTTGTGCTGTCTCAGCGCCAGAGTGAATTGGTGGAAGGTTCTCCTTTTGGCCAGTGTATCTGGGGACAAGTCCGGGAAGATCTGTAGGTTTTGATAGGGTTCCTTAAGAGGTTTATTGACAAAGGAGGCTCGCATAATGTTTTCCTTGGTGGCGTAGTAGTGCAGATGTAGTATAACATCCCTAGGAGTTTCAGCAGTGGAGTTGCAAGGGCGCGTCGCCCTATGTGCTCTGTCCAGGAGTAGGTCCTGTTCCGTCATTGTGTTTAGAAGAGTCTTAAATAGCGTGATCAGGTAGGTCTGGAGCTCAGATGAGGAGATGTCTTCCGGGATGCCACGTATCCTGAAGTTGTTCCGGCGGGATCTGTCCTCTATGTCCGCCATTTTGGACTCCAGGTCTGAGATCTGCTCTGCTAGGGATAGGGAGTAGGACAGAAGATTGGAGTGGTCAGTTACTAAGTCTTCGTGCTTTCTTTCCAAGATCTTTGTCCTCTCTCCAAGAGAAGAGATATCTTGTTTCAGTTCACTCACCGATTGGCGAAGTTCTTGTCTTAGCGATGCATAGTGGGTATCCATCTTGTCAGTTAATAGTTTGATAGATTCTAAGATGGTAGATTGAGATAGTGCTGCTTTGTCTTTACGTGTACCCTCTGGTCTAGTATGTTCAGATGCGAGGGCTGTTGAATCTCTGGAATCTTCTCCCGAGAGATCTGGGTCTGAGAAAATTTTGCTGTGGAAATGGTCAGTCAGAGTCCTCTTAGGGTTCTCTTGATGTTTTGGCTTTCTCTTGACTGATTGCGCCATAATGAAAGGGGTCAGCCTCAGGGTTGTAGTGAATAATATGGCAAGTTGCCTTCCTGTTGTGGTTGGTATCTGGGGGGGTATATAGCCAGCACCTCTAGAGCATGGCGCCCTAGCCCTCCATCTCTCTTCTAAAAACTTAAAGCAGGAAAATCAGGGCTATCAGGGTTCAACCAATAGGTCAAATGCAGGCTGAGTGAGCTGATAGGGCGTCAGCAGTGGTCCCTCTCCAGGGATAGTGCCACCTCTGGGCGAGTCTGGGAAAGGGAGGTGGGTATGACCCGCAACCCTAAATGATTGCGGGAAAAGGAGGAGAGGGGAGCCCTTGTGAACGAGATAGGAGTGCTTTGGAGAAGTCTGTGCAGTTCTAATACAGGAGAGTGGTGCATCAATTATCTCACAGGCAGAGTGCAACGCAGGTTTGATGGTATTCTGTTAAAGTGAAACAGGAGCAGGGTCAAAGTTCTGCAGCTGCAGTTATCTATAAATTGAGGTTATAGTTGTAGCCCATACATGAGAATTACACTTTATTGACCGGATCAGGCAAGATTAGACCCAGGGGTGGGTTAATGTGGGCTGTGTAAATTCATAAAAAGACTGACTGCTGCGGTTTGGCCACGTGGCACTGAGTATATAGTGGGGTATTCTAAGTCTGTGTGTATGACCCCTATACAGAGCTCACTAACAGTCTATTTGGGGGTGATGAGGGGCACAGGCTAAGCACAGTGGGATCGTATTCCCTGCTCAATTACCCCAGTCTCTGTGTATAAGATTGTACTCACTCAGGTCATGAGGATCTGCTGTATGCTCTTCGTATCCTCCCTGCAGTCGCACCCTGTGTGAGGAACAGCTGTGACTTGTGTTAGAGACTTGTGTTAGAGACCGGAGTGTCTCCTGTGTAGGTAAGAGCAAGTGCAGGTCAGGCTGCTGAAGGGGCTCTGATGCGTGCTGTTTGAGATCTGCTGTAAGTCGGGACCCAGAAGGCTTATGCGGCACTCCGTATCCTGTGAGGCAAAACTAAAATGGCAACCGTTCGCGGGTTTTTTGGTGCCTCTGTAGCGTCTCTTCTTATATGCTGGGGAAGCAATGCCAGGACCTCCGCTGATGCCTCTTTAACACCGGAGGCTCTGGAGAAGGTGGGGAGGTCAGAAGTGGGTAAGAGTGAGCTTGAGTTTGGTCCTCTTGTTCTACGGGAAGGTGTGTCAATGCAGGGAGGTTGATATGGCGGCTGGGGTGGGAGAGAAAATAATAAAGCTGGGCTAAGGGAGAAGTAGAGAAAAGTTAAGGTTTTGTGATGGGGGGAGTATAAGGGAGATATGAGTCAATCAGGGGGTCCCTCAGGGGGACTTTGGGGGTCTTTTATAAGTTAAATTTGGCTGTGGTGGTATGAGAGCTCCAGCTCTGTGCATCTAGACAGCTCCGTGGTCGGCTCCGCCCCCCCGTATGGCAAGATTTTATGTTAGGGAGTTGTATGCATTACTCACAAATGCCTAAATATCGCCTTTATAGATCCAATTTAAAATCTGTCCCACAATGTGTCTTTATTTTGATATATAGGTCGTACTGTTCTTCAATCAAGTATATCATTTATATATAAATAAATACAAATATATTGTCTTGATGTAGCAATTTGCAATATCAAGAAGGAAATAACATGGGTTGTATTAGGCATAGATAAACAATGTTATGTGATATTATGATTCTGGGAAATTGGCACCTGCAGGTAATTTATAAGCATTTTCCTACTTTATACCTGCTGAACCTGTTATGTAATATTTTATTATTTTAAGGCCAGAATTATTACATTTTAGTGAACATTTAATCTATAAGAAAAGACAATGAGTTGTATCTATCATTTTGTCTTTTTGGAGAGTGTCCCTAAGAACTCATGCTTATCAGATTTCAGTAATATATAAGGGCTACATTTTCAAGCTACTTACTATACCCTGCTGTACACAACTACAAAACATTTCCAGAATTCAAACTTTCCTTGCTCAAAAAAACTGCAAAAATACTTATTAAATTCCTCATTTTTTCACATTGACTATTGCAACCTACTTCTAAATGGCCTTCCTAAAATCCCACCTTCCCCCCTCCAAAGTATCATGAATGCTCCAGTAAGACATCAGCTGCCCCGTTGCTACACTTGCTCACCATACACTTTAGAATACACTTCAAAATATGAATCCAAATCAAAATAGCACTGAACAGCCTCACTTCCAACTATTATTCCTAACTTGTCCCCAAATACTTCCTGACCTGCCCTCTTCGATCAACCTCTGACCTACATCTCTCCCCTCCTATAATTTCTACTTCTCTCTCATGCCTCCAAGACATGCATTGCTCCGGTACTCTGGAACTCTCTACCCTGCTCCATCCTTGGATAGTTTCACACACTCTTTGAAACCCACCTATTGAGAGAGGCTTAACATCTCTCCTCGGTTTTTCACTCTACCAAACACATTTTGAACTGTTGACTAGCTGCTGCAACTACAATCCATATGACAAGCTACCCAGAACCTTTTGTCTTTGAACTATCAACCTATAAATTGTAATCTTTTAGGAGCAGGGCTCTCCTCCTTCTGTACTAAATTGTTTTCTTACCAGAAATCTCTGTCATTGTATACCCCTACTTTTTTACTCAAAATTTTGTGTCGCTATACAAATAAATGCTGATAATTTAATTACTTTTACATTTTGAAGTATTATGTCCTGAATCTTGATACATTTGCTCTAAAGCAGGGGTGAGCAGACTTTTGTAAGGCAAGGGCTACCGCTAATTTTATTCCAAGTGACGTGGTCACCCAACTAAAAACAAACACACAAAATTTTATTTTTGCCACAAATAGGACCTGCTGGCTGAAAACTGTATTTTTGCTACAAATAATATAGCTTTAAAAATCAGCCGCGCTATTTAATAATAAATACAGCCGCGCTCTTTACTGACTGTGAGAGCTCTCTCTTTACGTCACACTGGGACCATCAAGCAACCTTATCTATGTACTGCACCTGCGTATGAATAAGTAGTCTCATAATCAAGATGACTCGAGTCTAGGACTAGCGAAGTAGTCAAGCCTGGAACACATGAGAAACCCATAGCTCAGGTACAACAATGAAAATGAACTATTCTCAGCCAATCATAGACAGACTCATTCTACAAAGTAATTTTATTGGCTGGATGCCATGTCAGGTTGATTAGGGGGCAGGTTCTGTTAGCTGCTCTCCATCCGTCTGCTACTAGCTAAAGACTATTGCAAATAGTTGTGAAAGCAGCAGGACCTGCAGGCTCTGTACCGCCTTACACAGCAACCAGAGACTGGTATAGCAGCAACAGCACTGACCTGCACAATCTGGTGACAATAAATTCTGGGGACAGAAGTCTGCAGAAACTAGCACAGTATAGCTAATATTAGTCTGTCAGAGAAAGTATCAGAGAGCAGCATCAAAGCCTGGTACAGAGTAAATAAAAGAACCTGAGGGGGAGTAACAGACCCTGGGGAAAAAAACACTACCAGACCATTCACCCAGCAGAGCCTGGTGACAAGTAACGGAGGACAGAACTACAAAGTAGCAGCAGAATATCAGACAGAGCATGACCTGGAACTGCCAAACCCAGGGATATCGAGCAGCATCTCAGCCTGGCGCATGAAGAGTTGGTACTATGGACTGACCACTCTTGAGACAAAAAGTAGAAGAGTTTGGCACAGGCAGTAACCAAAGCTGGGGCAGCGAGTTCAGCTACAGCCACGTCGCGCTTGCTGAAGTACACATACCGCCGTCATAGACTTATAGCCAATTTCAAAAGTTTGCATAAGAGAAACATTTCTCATACATCTATGTGGCGAGGCTCTTCACTCAGAATCTAGATGTGTGAGAAATATTTCTCTTATTATGCAGACTTTTGAAATTTTCTAGGCAGTCACCTCAAAATTCAATCGCGGTCCACTGGTAGACCACGATCTACCTCTTGCCCACCACTGCTCTAAAGTATTTAGATACTGAATGTATAGCAAGACTTATTTTAACATTTCTGTTTATCTGACCTAATTATTGTGAGCAGCAAGCACTTTTCAAAAATTATATCGTAAATGTTATGGGCCCGTTTATGAATTGTCAGTAGGTATTACTGACAAAGATTTTTTTATTGGAAAACACAATTCTCGATGTTTTTGAATTATCATCCCTAGCTAGTTCTCAGATAGGAATTCCATAAAAATCATTTACCTCTCTCCTATTTTAGTAATGATAAAAGCAGGGGCTGAAATATCTATATTAGTTTCTGTATATAATTTTACTTTTAGACAATACTTTTTCTCACACTGGGCATTTTTGTACTGCATATTTAATAATTAGTGAAGATCACAATAGGTAAAGGAAAAGGGTGATTGGAAGATACCACACTCCACCTCTCACATGCTACTCCCAGATCCAAGTGAATTAACCTCAAAAGGTTCACTAAAGGTACAAATTTTAAAGAAAAAGGTTGGTAGAGCACTCTAGATAGCTGAGAGGAAAAAAGGATCAACTATATAATATAGGAATTATAAGCACTGTCTATGCAGACTAATGAATGATTTGGTTCACAATTAATATAGGGGAAAATAATTGATTAAAATTCTAGTGACTATAATTTGAAAGGAAGGGTATCTAAAATTGTAACAATGAATATTTATCCTGATAACATCCTCCTAACAACAGTACAGCTTTTTTAATGGGTAGAGATAAACCGTATCGATTAAAATTTATCAAATAAAGTTTGACCAAATAAAGAGTATAGTAAAAATTCATATATAAAATATGATGCCGACATCTATAGATTAATGAGTAATATACAAGAAATATAAACAAGATATTAAACAAATAATGCTTGAGTTAAAAAATAACGCTTGAATTAAAAAATAACAGTCTTGTGTACAAGAATATGTAACCAAATTTCACAACCAAATATCGTATCAAGACAATGTAACAACTTAAATAATATAAACCTGAGTCCTCTTGGTTATAGCAGCATTACCGTATGGTAAGGTCCATGTGCAGTTATAATAGTAGTCTCTGATTCCCGTAGGTAAAGATAACATATGTGAACAGAAAAGAAGGTGATATTTCTCCCATGGACCTGCGTCTCTCTTTGTTACCGTCCAGCAAATTGAATAGCTGTTAAGCGTTCCCAGTGAACAGTTGGAGTAGTGATCCTCACTGTGTTTGTATCAGATCCGGGTTAAGGTTCAGGAGTATTTCCCATTCGTGTGCACCTCTGTTTCAAAGGTTTTTTTCAAAGGTTTTTTAATTATCCCAGTTTTTGAATAGGGAAAAGATAGTTGCAAGTGGGTTTATGTAAGTAGGTCCTGGGGCAGGGATTACACATACAGAGACAGTTCAATATATGTTATTGTAACTGCTCAATGTACCTGTCTTATATACTGACTTTACCACACCAAGATTAACAATTCTTTATCCACGTTCTGTAGGCAAATTCTACATGTTTCAGCCGCCAAGGGCCTTTATCAAGATGCCTACTGAATGTCCGTTCAACTTTTAAATAACCCACATATAAATTTCATTGGATATAGTTCAACCTATCAAAACTCTCCATTTTATAGGTGCGGTGCAAAATAAAATTCTAAAATACACATGTATACTTTTAATCTCTAGTAACATTTCCACTGCAGAGTATTAGTCATATTTAAAAATATATAAAAAACTTCACATGAATCAATAAAAATAAACAATAAAATCAATATTTGAATGTATTTGATACAATGAATCCCAATTATATTGGCTTAACTATACCTTGGAGACTGCTCAGTGTAAATCATTCATTTATAGAACATACAGCATTTATGAAAGAGATTATATTACATTAATTAATTTATATTTGTTTATTTTAAAGTTGTAAGACAATTTTTTAGGGGTCATTTGTTATTATTTAAACGTAATATTACAATACCTATCTACTTAATTACCTGTCAGTTTCGGAACATTTCATATAGATTAAAAACCTCTATGAGATGTATAGGTATAAAAAATATAAATATATAATAAAAAAATCATAAAAAATGTATTCGTGTAAATATAAAATAGTTAATATATATGTAGATGTTTATAAAATGACATTATAGAGATAGTTTTAAAATTACATGTAGTACAGGACCTATGAATTAATTTTTATATTAGTAGGGGATCAATTGATTATTTTCAAATCGAAATTAAATATAATATTGAATGAAAAATATAATATATATTTATTTATGTTATAGTTATGTTAAAACAGCATGCTTAAATCCATTTCTGAATTAAGGCCATATGGGTGAAGGGTTTTAAAGTTAAATATGAATTTGGCTTCTTTTTTAAGCAACAAATTGTTAATATTACCTCCCCTAATTCCTAAGTTAATCTGTTTAATGCCCCAATATTTGAAATTCTTAAGACTGCCTGCATGTACTTCTTTAAAATGGGCATATAACTTTGTTTCTATGGATCCGTGTTCAATTTTTAAAATATGTTCACGGATTCTGTCCCTCAAAATCCTACTCGTCTGTCCAAAATAGTAAAACCCACAAGAGCATTTAATACAATAGATTATATTTTTATTAGAACATCTAATCATTTGGTTAATTTTAAATTTAAAACAGTATTTTGTGATATTATTTCCTTTAGTTTATAGCTGTATTTGCAAGATTTGCATGTATTACATGGATAAAATCCATTAAGTTCTGCTCCCATCATGTCTTTACATATTAAGTTATGTTTTTTCTCCTTGTATTCACTGGGGGATAGTATGCTCTTTAGATTTCTGGCTTTTTTAAAAATAACTGACTTTTTACTTTATTACCAAGTATATGATCTTCTTTGATCAAATGCCAGTGTTTTCTCAAATTATTTTCAATTCATAGTGTTGTGAACTGAATTCAGTAATAAAAGGCATGAATAGTTCATTACAATTAGAGATATTATCCTTTCTTTTCATTTTAGTTGACAGTAGTGTGTTTCTATCAATTTTAGCAACCTCTTGTTGTACTTTTATTATTCGATTGTTATTATAGCCTTTTTCTACAAATCTATCTGTTAATATTTGAGATTGTGAATAGTAACTTTCCATCGAGGAACAATTCTTTTTAATTCTCATATATTGACTTTTCGGAATGTTGTGTTTCCATTAATCCAGATGGCAACTCTCTGAGTGTATGTAGTTATCTGCATCAATACTTTTGAAATAAGTTTTAGTGTGAATTTGGTTCTCAATTATTTCTATCTAAATATCTAGAAAATTTAATTTCTTACAACTGTTTTCATAAGTGAAAGATAGACCTAATTCATTAGTATTTAAATCTGTCAGAAATGTATCCAATAATTCTACATCTCCGCGCCATACAATAAAAATATCATCTATGAATCTGCAATAGAGCACAAGGTTCGCCTCCCAGGGGCCATTATAAATATATATGTTTTCAAAATAGCCCATAAACAGGTTGGCGTAACTGGGGGCGAACCTTGTGACCATTGCAGTTCCCTTTGTCTGTAGGAATATCTCATTGTTAAACAGGAAGCTGTTTTTCTGCAATATAAAACTGATACATTCCAAAATAAATTTATTTTGGATAGTAGGTAATTCTATATCTTGGTCTAGGAATGATTTAATTGCCTTCTTACCAATATTTTGTGAAATGTTAGTGTACAACGAATTAACGTTGCATGTAGCCAGAATATAGTTATTTTGCCATTTCAGATCCTTAATTTTGTTCAGAAAATGAGTGGAATCTCTTAAGTAAGCTGGTAAAGTAGTGACATATTTTTGAAGGAAGAAATCTATATACTGGGATAGGCCTGAAGTTAAGGATCCTATTCCAGAGATAATGGGGCGGCCGGGAGGATTTTGTAAATCCTTATGTATTTTTGGTAGAAAATAAAAGGTTGGAGTTTTTGGATATGGTATATATATAAAATTAAACTCGAACTCATTAATAATCCCTTCCTCTTTTGCTTTCGTGAGTAGGTTTCCCATTGTATGTTGCTGTTTCCTTAAAGGATTTAATTTGAGTTTAGTGTAAGTTGTTTTGTCATCCAATATTCTATCAGCTTCTGTAATATAATAATTTTTGTCCATTATAACAATCCCCCCAACCCTTATCCGCCGGTTTCAATATTATATCAGTGTTATTCTGTAGTTCTTTTAATGTTTCAGTTTCCTTCCTACTTCAGTTCTTTTTTATAGGTCTTTGGTCCAATTACTGAATTCAGTTCGCAACACTATGAAGTGAAATTTTTTTTTGAGAAAACACTGGCATTTGATCAAAGAAGATCATATACTTGGTAATAAAGTAAAAAGTCAGCCAGACATTATTTTTTTAAAAAGCCAGAAATCTAAAGAGCATACTATCCCCCAGTGAGTACAAGGAGAATAAACATAACTTAATATGTAAATAAATGATGGGAGCAGAACTTAATGGATTCTTGCAAATACAGCTATAAACTAAACTATGCTATACTATTATAAAATAATATCACAAAATACTGGTTTTAAATTTAAAATTAACCAAATGATTAGATGTTCTAATAAAAATATAATCTATTGTATTAAATGCTCTTGTGGTTTTTACTATTTTGGACAGACGAGTAGGATTTTGAGGGACAGAATCCGTGAACATATTTTAAAAAGTGAACACGGATAAACAGAAACAAAGTTATATGCCCATTTTAAAGAAGTACATGCAGACAGTCTTAAGAATTTCAAAAATTGGGGCATTAAACAGATTAACTTAGGAATTAGGGGAGGTAATATTAACAATTTGTTACTTAAAAAAGAAGCAGAATTCATATTTAACTTTAAAACCCTTCACCCATATGGCCTTAATTCAGAAATGGATTTAAGCATGCTGTTTTAACATAACTATAACATAAATAAATATATATTATTTTTTTCATTCAATATTATATTTAATTTCAATTTGAAAATAATCAATTGATCCCCTACTAATATAAAAATTAATTCATAGGTCCTGTACTACATGTAATTTTAAAACTATCTCTATAATGTCATTTTATAAACATCTACATATATATTAACTAGTTTATATTTACACGAATACATTTTTTATGATTTTTTTTTATTATATATTTATATTTTTTATACCAATACATCTCATAGAGATTTTTAAACTATATGAAATGTTCCGAAACTGATAGGTAATTAAGTAGATAGGTATTGTAATATTACGTTTAAATAATAACAAATGACCCCTAAAAAATTGTCTTACAACTTTAAAATAAACTAATATAAATTAATTAATGTAATATAATCTATTTCATAAATGTTGTATGTTCTATAAATGAATTATTTACACTGAGCAGTCTCCAAGGTACAGTTAAGCCAATAAAATTGGGATTCATCGTATCAAATAAATTCAAATTTTGTTTTACTGTTTATTTTTATTGATTCATGTGAAGTTTTTTTTATATATTTTTAAATACTCTGCAGTGGAAATGTTACTAGAGATTAAAAGTATACATGTGTATTTTAGATTTTTATTTTGCACTGCACCTATCAAATGGAGAGTTTTGATAGGTTGAACTATATCCAATGAAATTGATATGTGTAGGCATCTTGATAAAGGCCCTTGGCGGCTGAAACGCGTAGAATTTGCCTACAGAACGTGGATAAAGAATTGTTAATCTTGGTGTGGTAAAGTCAGTAGATAGGACAGGTACATTGAGCAGTTACGATAACATATATTGAACTGTCTCTGTATTCAAAAACTGGGATAACGATAAAACCTTTGAAAAAAACCTTTGAAACAGAGGTGCACACGAATGGGAAATACTCCTGAACCTTAACCCGGATCTGATACAAACACAGTGATGATCACTACTCCAACTGTTCACTGGGAACGCTGAACAGCTATTCATTTTGCTGGATGGTAACAAAGAGAGACGCAGGTCCACGGGAGAAATATCACCTTCTTTTCTGTTCACATTTGTTATCTTTACCTACAGGAATCAGAGACTACTATTATAACTGCATATGGACCTTACCATACGGTAATGCTGCTATAACCAAGAGGACTCAGGTTCATATTATTTAAATTGTTACATTGTCTTGATACGATATTTGGTTATGAAATTTGGTTACATATTCTTGTACACAAGACTGTTTTATTATTTTTTAATTCAAGCGTTATTTTTTAACTCAAGCATTATTTGTTTAATATCTTGTTTATATTTCTTGTATATTACTCATTAATCTATAGATACTGGCATCGTATTTTATATATGAATTTTTACTATACTCTTTATTTGGTCAATAAACTTTATTTGATAAATTTTAATCGATACGGTATATCTCTACCCATTAAAAAAGCTATACTGTTGTTTGGAGGATGTTATCAGGATAAATATTCATTGTTACAATTTTAGATACCCTTCCTTTCAAATTATATTCACTAGCATTTTAATCAATTATTTTCCCCTATATTAATTGTGAACCAAATCATTCATTAGTCTGCATAGACAGCACTTATAATTCCTATATTATATAGTTGATCCTTTTTTCCTCTCAGCTATCTAGAGCACTCTCCCAACCTTTTTCTTTTAATTAGTGAAGATCACCCTAAGTGAAGGCAAGGTACATCTGTAATACTGAAGGACAAATTTTACTTATTACTTTACAATGGATAATAACATTGAACTAATTAAGTCTAAATTTATTATGAGGCGTTATTTTGGGTATATTAACAATGGTTAACACTTTGAGATTTGCAATTTTCAGTAATTCCTTTTTCTAAAAGAGCAGATTCATAATGAATTTCCTAAAATCTGATATAATTAATTACTGTATGCTCACATTTCAAAACTTGTATCCGGAGTATGGCCTATCAAATATTTAATTGATTTTATGTGATGCATTAGTGTCCTATTTGTTTTGGTAATTTAGACTGCAGTGATATGTGCTATTGTGCACCTCATTAAACATAATTTTAAGTACAATGCAATTTAAAATAATGAATCTACAATAAAAATAAAATAGATATTTAACTTTATAAAAAATAGCTCTGTCTGTCTGTCGGTCTCTCTATCTATCTGTCTGTCTGTCAATACATCATTTAAGTAGCTTGGGATAAATAAAATGGGGATATAATGTCCCTTTCAAGTTATAAACAGATTGTCAATGTATCTTCTAGAAACCAAAAGACAATTTCTACAGCAATAAGAATGCCAGATGGTATTGTTCTCCCACCAGCCAAGAAATAAGCTGGCTCAGTTTGGAGTGAATCAGGTCTATATCTTTTTGCCCCTGAAGGCAATATTTATTGATAAACAAGACATAGTTTGTGTTTAGTATCAATTCACATGCTTTTATATTGTGTTACAATATGTTCTTCTGTTCCTAATTTTAGTAATAGCTTAACATATTTACCAATCCTGATCCCTTGTACATAACGTATACATATATAGGACCAGAATATCTACTTTTAAAGGGACAGTCTAGTCAAAATTAAACTTCCATGATTCAGGGCATACAATTTCAAACAACAACTTTCCAATTTAATTTGCGTTATTTTCTTGGTATTCTTTGTTCAAAGTCATATAGATAACTGTGCTCATTCCCATAGAATTACCTCAGAGTCAGCAGTGATTGGATAAAATGCAAGTTGGTCAAAAGAACTAAAATAAGGGGGCAGTTTGCAGAGGCTTAGATACAAGCTAACCACATAGGTTAAAAGTATATTAATATAACCATGTTGGTTGTGCAAAACTGGGGAATGGGTATTAAAGGGATTATCTATCTTTTTAAACAATAACAATTCTTGAGTAGACTGTCCCTTTAATAACCATTAATCCTCTTTTTATATTTAAAATCATGTTAAAATAAAAAAATGTGACCAGTAAATATGATGACAGGATGAAATTTAGATAAAGATGTTTGTACGAGGACAATGAGCCTAGTCTTAGGACAATAAATTATTTGCAATGACATAAACGAAAATCCACATATACATAAATAGATTTGCTAATATATTCTGTCAGAGATAGAAGGAAAAATGTTCCATAACAACTTACACCAAAAACATAAAATGGGACATTTTAAAATTGCATTTTATGTATTTGACATTTATTTGATTTAAAATGCTGCAACATTTTCCCTGATACCTTCAATAAGTTATATATATATAACATTATAAAGGTGCTTGTTAAATTCATAGCCGTATTACAAAATAATCTACCTGTACTATAATTGTTTGATGAGAAACACGAAAGTAGAACTGTTCTTGCAAAATTTGTACACTGTTGTAAACCAAATTTAGGTGACATTGTAATGGCAAATGAAATGTTATTTAGAGCATTTTAATTCAGCACTAGTGTCCCTTTCAAACTATTGTCCTGATTAACAAATTGAAATATACAAAGTTTTGCAACCAAGGAATCATCTAGGGCTTGCAAGGTTGCAATCGCCTGCCTCATTTAACACTAACCAAGCAAGCACTCTCCCTGCTCTCATGTGAGCAATTGCCCAAGAGCATGCCTTGTCTATCATCCCAAATTAATCAGTGTAGGATTGTTTAATTCCACTTCTTTAGAGGTGGTGGAGTGATTAGTAATTCTTAGCCTACACTGTATGGCTCTAAAGCTGTTTCTGCCCTATTTGTTTAAACCCTGCAAAAATCCAGATAGGAGGCACTTTGCTGGTGATCTCAGGTGTTATTTCTAATTGATTGTCTTTTTGCTAAACAATTGCCATATCTTTGAAGCTAATAACAAAATTCAATAATGCCACATTATTTAATTACTGTGTTTTTCTTAAAAAGAGTGGAATCCAGGCTAAAGAGAAATGTTCCTATCAGTCTGCAGTCAGCTTTCTTGTTTCTCTTTTTTTATTAACTTCAGATTGTCCCCATGCAAGTTATAGTGAGTGTTTCCATGGTTTGAATGTACTCTAGATGCATAAGAAAAAGGGTTTATGGTCCATTTTTGAACTGATTTGAATTTAAAATGGTTAAAAATCCATGAATTTATCTGGGGCCACCCTTAAGTTTTGCATGACCATGAGCAAGACAAATTTGTGGGGCCTTTAAGCCCAGCCTTCTTATCCCCTTCCCCTGTATGCTCTGCCATCTGTATTACTGCCCCTATCCAAGCATTCAATGTTTCCTATATAAATAATAATGCTATATATTAAACCTCCTGATACCATAAACACTTCTTCTAAACTAAATACAGGATGTATATTGCACTCCAATGACAATGCAGGAGATGCCAAAGGGCAGGCCTACAATGAACTTCTCTATGGAATTCTAACTGTTTAGAATGAAGCACAATGTTTGCAAGGGACAGAAGTGCTAAAACAAATACTTCCAATAAATTAGAGCATTTTACTTTAAAGGGACAGTCTACACCAGAATTTTTATTGTTTTAAAATATAGATAATCCCTTTATTACCAATTTCCCAGTTTTGCATAACTAACACATTTATAATAATATACTTTTAACCTCTGTGATTATCTTGTAGGTAAGCCTCTGCAAACTGCCCCTTTTTTCAGTTCTTTGACAGACTTGCAGTCTAGCCAATCAGTGCCTGCTCCCAGATAACTTCTCGTGCACGAGCACAGTGTTATCTATATGAAATACGTGAACTAACACCCTCTACTGGTGAAAAACTGTTAAAATGCAATCTGAACGAGGTGGGCTTCAAGGTCTAAGAAATTAGCATATGAACCTCCTAGGTTTAGCTTTCAACTAAGAATACCAAGAGAACAAAGCAAAATTGGTGATAAAAGTAAATTGGAAAATTGTTTAAAATTACATGCTCTATCTGAATCATGAAAGTTTATTTTGGCCTAGACTGTCCCTTTAATGTTGAAGCAAAGACTTCTGTTAGTTTTTATTGTGTTTTTCTGTGTTTATTTCTTTTTTTTCATAAATGGAAAGAGTCCACAGCTGCATTCATTACTTTTGGGAATTCAGAACCTGGCCACCAGGAGGAGGCAAAGACACCCCAGCCAAAGGCTTAAATACCCCCCCCCACTTCCCTCATCCCCCAGTCATTTTTTGCCTTTTGTCCCAGGAGGTTGGCAGAGAAGTGTCAGAAATTTTTCATAGTCTCTTATGGAGGGCAGTACTCTTCGGCATGGGACTGGAGTTTTAATTAATTTAAATTAATTAATTTATTACCAATTTTGCTTTGTTCTCTTGGTATTCTTAATTGAAAGCTAAATCTAGGAGGTTTCTTAGACCTTGAAGGCCGCCTCAAATCTGAAAGGATTTTGACAGTTTTTCACCACTAGAGGACGTTAGTTCATGTGTTTCATATAGATAACATTGAGCTCAGGCACGTGAAGCTCCTAGGACCAAGCACTGATTGGCTAAATGCAAGTCTATCAAAAGAACTGAAATAAGGGGCAGTTTGAAGAGGCATAGATACAAGGTAATCACAGAGGTAAAAAGTATATTATTATAACTGTGTTGGTTATGCAAAATTGGGGAATGGGTAATAAAGGCTCTCCATTTCCGCATTCCTGACCGTGTGGTGACAGAAAAATTCTGGTCCGCTGGTGTCTGGTTCATAGGAGGTAATGAGTGCCCCAGCTATTGGGGGTGTCGGGTGCCGTTTACATTTTCTAATTTTGTTCGTTTTTTTGTATTCAATACCCGATTATGGAAGATTCTGATATTGTGGAGACGGAAGTCTCTAGTTCAGATTCTGCTTCTTGTGATGAATACAAATTGGCCCGGATGATACAGGCCTATCAGTTATGTTCCGAATGCCGTTTTAGAGTGCTCAATTCCTCAGGATCAGGGAATCAAGGGGCCACTGAGCCGTCCGCCCCTTGGGGTTCTGTTTCTCAAGTGGCGAGTTCCCTACCACCATCTTTTACTACGCATGCAGGTAACCCAGATTTTGCTTATCCTTCTCTGGAAAATGGCTTGTTCCCTACGGAGGTTATGGCACGGTTCTGCATGTCCATACTTATGGCACTGGTGCATCTGCATCACCCAGAAGTGTACTTACGATATTGTACGTGTTCTGTTAACCGGTACTCGTGGGATGGCCTGGTCCTGTTCAGCTCTCCGAGGGAATAACTGTCCCTGAGGCTTCGGGCAGGGTCGTCTTTTACTCTGGCTAAGGTATGCTGTGCCTTTCATTATAGACTGGCACGCCTTCGTGTCCTACTGAGGCACGTTTTGGTGTTGTTGGAGGATCCCATCCTTAATGGACCTCGGAATTCTCAGTCTTCTCCTTCGAATGGCTTGCAGAATTAGATATGAGGATGATGTAATCTTCTTATAATTTTGTTTCCTGAGTATCCCTTTCCAGTTCTGAGCTTGGAAGAACAGGATCCTTGTTGGGCTGGTCCTACGTGTTTGTCTGTTCTTCTTGGGCAATAACCTACGGGTTGCCTTAGCCTTTATTTTAATCTGGTTAGGATGATTTTTTTTTTTTGGTTTGAGCTCAGGTTTATTATATATTTCCTTCGGGAATTTTTTTTCTATAATCGATACTCGCGATTTTTGATCGCACTGTTTACTTCTGCGGAAGTTTTTTCTGGTGTGTGGACATGTTTAGTCCTATGTTTGTCTGTTTTTTATCTCTCCATATCTGGGGGTGACTATATGCGGCCTTTACAGTACTGATCCTTGGCTTCAGGCTGGCCTTATTGGGTTCAGATCCTTCTGTTTTGCAGCTTTTTTCAGACAAGTAGTGCCTGTTCTGCCTGGCTGGTCCAGTTAGGATGCCAAGTGCTTCACATTATTATTTGTGTTATTCTTGTTTTTATTTTACAAGTTTAAGCTAAGTATTCTGAGAGGACCTGAGGTTTAGTGAGGCATGGTGGATTGGTTCAGTCCTTATTCGCCTATCAAACTGGTCAACTGGGACTCAGTGTAGTTCGGCTCAGTTGTTTCTGATTTGTTTGTCTGAAATTAGAGTGTTTCCTTCCCCATGTGGGTTGGAGGTATGGAGGTCTTAGGGCCTCCTTGCCGCCGGTTCCTGGCGGTTTTGCCCTTCAGGAGCTCATTGTAATTGTCCTTTTTGGCCTTGTTCCTTTTGAAGTTCTCTTCCTTCGGGTCAATATTTCTGGACTTGTCCGTTTCCCCTTATCAGTTTTGACTGCCTTATTAGGAGGGCTAAGTGGCTATTTCCTACTTTCGGGAGTTGTTTCCTTATCAGGGATGTCAGGCTGTGTTGTCTCCTTCTCCAAGTTTTGCTTAGGGGTTTTTCTACCGGGGTTTGGGATGCGCTGCATTCTTTTTCCTTGGGTGTGGTCCTCTGGTTACGTACTCTGAGGAAGATATGGAGACTAGCCTTTGTTCTACTCGCTCTTCAGGTGACTTTGTCCTTGATGTTCTCTCTTGGATTCTAGAGTCTTGGCACCCTTCTGTCGTACCCTAGCTCCTTTTTGGAGTGTCGGACTCCTGCAAGGGGTGTTATCTTCCGGAGTGAGTCTTGCTCCCATTTTCCAGGTTAGTCCGGTTATTCCCCTGTGAGGTCTGCTTCTTTCAGACAGGTTATTTGTTTTCACTGGGGTGTTGTTTTGTTTTAAACAATTCTGGAGCCTGGGCCTATAGTTTTTGTCTGGGATCTTTCTGGAGGTCCGGAGCCTTAGATCCTGTGGCTGGATCGGAGTGATCCAGTTTTTTCCAGGGGACATAGACTAGGGCCTAAGGACTGGCTTGTTGAGCCTGTTAGCAGCATGGCCAGATTTTTTGTGCGCTTTTGGATACACTCCTTATGGCTTGCCTTGTCCTTTGAACAATGTGTTCATCAAGACGTCTGGATGATTTTCATTTAGCTTTAGTTTTCATCAGACTAAGAATCATGTCTTGTGAGCATTTGTGCGCTGTTCTTATATAAGCTCTTCTCTTTGGGAGGGGTAGTTTGTCCTCCTATGGAGGTGAGGGTTTCCTCTCTCTGGAGGGTCATTGCCCTGTCCTGTGTGCAGGAGGTTGGAACAGGTGTTTTTATCCTGTAAAGGAGAGCAGTTTGCTCTTCTGGGGTTGTTCTGTTCCATCTGTGGAGCTTGAAGTCTCCATGTTGGGCATAGAGTGTGCTAGGTCTTCATAGGGATCTACTGCTTTTTTTCTATGTTCATCTCCTATGGTGTTCTCCTTGGGAGTGCCTGGTTGAAAGAGCTTTTTGGGTTGGCACCCAAGCTCTGTTGGGGTGGCCGAGTTCACCCCATTCCATCCTTCCTTGGGGGCTGGTGATTGGGGTATTTTCCATTCCTCTGTTTTTCAGACCTGCCTGTTCGCTTGGGCTGGTCTGGGGTTGGATCAAGATCTGGGATCTATTGTTCATCCTTGGTTCATTTGAGGTCGATGAGCCTCCTTGAGGTTCTGTGCTTTCTCTGTGTTCAAGATATGTGAGAAGGACTGGCGGCTTTTGGATAGCCTGTGATGTGCCCACTGCTTAGTGGATGTTTAGCAGTCTGATGGTTTAGGGTTTGATATCTATCTTCAGCTGCTCCTTACTTGTTTGCAAGTATTCAATTTTCAGAGTCATCCTGGTATGACTGTGGTGTGTGGTGTTGACTCAGGTGTTCGTCTCTCTGGGTTGCTGCACGTGTTTCGATTCTGAATATTTCGATATTCTGAGTTATCTTGCGTCTTGAGGACTCGTCTTCGTTTGTCTTTAGGAAGTGGTTGCACTGTATTTAGAAGAAGTTTCTTCTCTTTTCAGATGTCTGGTCTTAACCTTGTGGTTTCTGTACAATCTGGGGTCTGGTTGTTGCCTTCCTTGTTTCTCAAGACCGTTAGGGTCTCTGTGAGCTTGGCTTGGTTCTAGGGGTTCCTTATTTTTATTTGAAAATTGTTGCTACCTATTTGGAGTCCCTTCCGGAATCCTTGAATTTTTTTCTTCCATGTCTTCTCCCTTTTGGGAGTTTACGGTAGTTGATCACTTTCTCTGGTAAGGGGTGTGTTGTTGGGGGACCGACTGCTGGGCGACGGTGTCTCCTGGAGGGGTGTTGGCTCAGTCAAGTCTTTTCTGCGTTCTCTATCTGCCGGTCAGTGTCCTTGGGGCCTTTTTCTTTTTTTAAATTTCCTTGGCTTCGGACGAAGCAGGGTTTTTGTGGGTAGGGATTGTAAGGCCTGGTGCTCCTCCTGTTTTAGCATTCAGTGTCCTCTATAGCTTGGTTATTGTTTTCCCAAAAGTAATCAATGCAGCTGTGAAATCTGAAGAAAAGAAAATTATCAGGTAAGCTTAATTTGTTATCTATAAGAAACTGAATTGTATTAGATTTTATGTATGTATGTGTGTGTGTGTGTAAGTGCACACATACAAATCCACACACATTTGAGCCATTGCCAGTCCAACATGTTTTCATATAAAAACATTGTAGTAATAAAAATATATATATTACATTTAATATGTAGATATGTGAGTGAAATACTTTATTTTAACATATTATACATGTATTTTGTAATATTTTTCATTCTAGCCCTCTAACACTCACTCACACGCAAAACACATAACTCACCACTTGTAATATGATCAATGAAAATGCACCATGCACTTTCCATTGAAAGTACAGGGTGAGCTAAAAAAAAGATTAGATGTGCTATTATTCTGGTATAACACCAGCAAAACGTACGTCGGATGTTACTGGGACTAATTTGATTGGAACAGCCAATAGAATGCAAGCTCAATCCTATTGGCTGATTGGATCAGCCAATAGGATTGAAGCTCAATTCTATTGGCTGATTGCATCAGCCAATAAGTTTTTTTCACCTTTAATTCCGATTGGCTGATAGAATTCTATCAGCCAATCGGAATTCAAGGGATTACGTCACTTAAAGGGACACTGTACCCAAAATTTTTCTTTCATGATTCAGATTGAGCATGAAATTTTAAGCAACTTTCTAATATACTCCTATTATCAAATTTTCTTTATTCTCTTGGTATCTTTATTTGAAATGCAAGAATGTAAATTTAGATGCCGGCCCATTTTTGGTGAACAACCTGGGTTGTCCTTGCTGATTGGTGGATAAATTCATCCACCAATAAAAAAGTGCTGTCCAAAGTACTGAAACAAAAAAAAAAAGCTTAGATGCCTTCTTTTTCAAATAATGATAGCAAGAGAACGAAGAAAAATTGATAATAGGAGTAAATTAGAAAGTTGCTTAAAATTGCATGCTCTTTCTAAATTACAAAAGAAAAAAATTGGGTACAGTGTCCCTTTAAAGGAACCTTCATTCTGGAAGAAGACTTCGATTGAAGAGTATGTTCCACACCGGATGTCTTGAAGATGGACCCGCTCCGTGCCGGATGGATGAAGATAGAAGATGCTGTCTGGGTGAAGACTTCTGCCCATCTGGAGGACCACTTCTGCCGGCTTGGATGAAGACTTTTTCCCGGCTTCGTTGAGGATGGATGTCCGGTCTTCAAAACTGTAAGTGGATCTTCGGGGGTTAGTGTTAGGTTTTTTTAAGGGTTTATTGGGTGGGTTTTATTTTTAGATTAGGGTTTGGGCACTTGAAAAAGAGCTAAATGCCCTTTTAAGGGCAATGCCCATCCAAATGCCCTTTTCAGGGCAATGGGGAGCTTAAGTTTTTTTAGTTAGGATTTTATTTGGGGGGTTGGTTGTGTGGGTGGTGGGTTTTACTGTTGGGGGGTTGTTTGTATTTTTTTACAGGTAAAAGAGCTGATTTCTTTGGGGCAATGCCCAGCAAAAGGCCCTTTTTAAGGGCTATTGGTAGTTTAGTTTAGACTAGGGGTTTTTTTTATTTTGGGGGGGCTTTTTTATTTTGATAGGGCTATAAGATTAGGTGTAATTAGTTTAAATATCTGATAATTTCTATTTTTATTTTGTGTAATTTAGTGTTTGTTTGTTTTTTGTAATTTAGGTAATTGTATTTAATAAATGTAATTTATTTCATTGTAGTGTAATGTTAGATGTTAATGTAACTCAGGTTAGGTTTTATTTTACAGGTATATTTGTATTTATTTTAGCTAGGTAGTTAGTAAATAGTTCTAAGAATATATGGATGTAGCCTGAGCGCCTCAACTAGAAGTGGGCTAGGATGTGAATAGGTAGTACACGTGTATTTATTAATGACAATAAAAACAGTTAAAACAATTAAAACAATAATTAAAACAAAAGTTTAAAATAATAAATAATATGCAAAGGTACCTATGTGGAATATTCAAATAATACATTAACATAAGATGGATCCATGTTTATCAACATACAAAAAGACTGGTAAAATGTGACAGTAGACAATCTTGATAATAATATGCAAATAAAATCTCTCTCTATCTCTCTATCTCTATCTCTATAAAGTACCACTAAAGCAGTACTACACCACCTTGGTACACAAATGGGGCACTAAGCGGCCAGCGGGGTCTTGACCGTAGTGTAGTAAGAATTCACAAATTGTTCCTATCAGTTGAGTGTAATTTGTAATCCTAGGTTCAGTGAAAATATGATGTAGAATTTCCAAGCGTATACTTAGGTAGAGTCCAATATAGTTATGTTATAGATGATCCCTCATTAGTGATGATGTAGGAGAAAAAAGGGGATGTAACTGAAAGCTCAAAAAATAGTGCAAAATAGTGAAGAAAAAAAAAGAAAAAAAAGATAATCCTTCAACACAGGATAAAAATACAAAAATGTAAAATTGTGAAAAGAATGTGAATGTTTTAGCAGAAATTGCCAAAAGATGCCTTTGATGAAAAAAGATGAAAAAAATGTGTTGAAGTTAGGATAAATACATTCGTAGGTGCAATATAAGTCTAAGTGATGAAAGTTAGTGAATGAAAAATTATTCTCAAGGTTCAGTTGGGTGTTGCAAGATTAGTGCAGCTGGGTGCTGCAGGGTTAGTGTTACGACCACAGGTGGATATCCAGAGATTTTAGTGGATGTTCTGCTCCTAGCTGGATTTATCTGTGAAAGATCTGCTCCGAGCTGGATTTTTCTGTGAAAGATCTGCTCCTAGCTGGATTTATCTGTGAAAGATCTGCTCCTAGCTGGATTTATCTGTGAAAGATCTGCTTCTAGCTGGATTTATCTGTGAAAGATCTGCTTCTAGCTGGATTTATCTGTGAAAGATAATCAATATAGTGTAGTATGCTCAAAGTAGATATAGATGTAGAAATAAGGCTTACCAGATGCTTGGTCAACGCATTTCGGCCTCTCACAGGCCTTTTTCAAGAATCAGGGTTTTTTTCATCACTATTTTGCACTATTTTTTGAGCTTTCAGTCACATCCCCTTTTTTATCCTACATCATCACTAATGAGGGATCATCTATAACATAACTATATTGGAAATTCTACATCATATTTTCACTGAACCTGGGATTACAAATTACACTCAACTGATAGAAACAATTTGTGACTTCTTACTACACCACGGTCAAGACCCCGCTGGCCGCTTAGTGCCCCATTTGTGTACCAAGGTGGTGTAGTACTGCTTTAGTGGTACTTTCTTTAGTGGAACTTTTTCCATATATATATATATATATATATATATATGTATACATAGCTTTTATTCGCATATTATTATCAAGATTGTCTACTGTTACATTTTACCAGTCTTTTTGTATGTTGATAAACATGGATCCATGTTAATGTACTATTTGAATATTCCACATAGGTACCTTTGCATATTGCATATTATTTATTGTTTTAAACTTTTGTTTGATTTATTGTTTTAATTGTTTTAACTGTCCACAATTATTGTTATTAATAAATGCACGTGTACTACCTATTCAGATCCTAGCCCACTTCTAGTTGAGGCGCTCAGGCTACACATCCATATATTCTTAGAGTTCCTTATTGACAGCTAGAGGTCAAGACAGCCGGAGCATATAGGATTACACATGCGCTAGGTATATATTCCATCAGTTAGTAAATAGTTAATAACTATTTAGTAACTAGTCTACCTAGTTAAAATAAATACAAACTTGCCTGTAAAATAAAAACTAAAAACTATTAGTTATATTGTAGTTAGCTTAGGGTTTATTTTACAGGTAAGTATTTAGTTTTAAATAGGAATTATTTAGTTATTAATAGTAGGTTTTATTTAGATTTATTTTAATTATATTAAAGTTAGGGGGTGTTAGGGTTAGATTTAGGGTTAGGTTTAGGGGTTAATATGTTTATTATAGTAGCGGCGATGTCTGGTGCAGCAGATTAGGGGTTAATAAATGTAGGTAGGTGGCGGCGATGTTAGGGGCGGCCGATTAGGGGTTAATAGGTAGTTTATGGGTGTTAGTGTACTTTTTAACACTTTAGTTATGAGTTTTATGCTACAGCTTTGTAGCGTAAAACTACTAACTACTGACTTTAGATTGCGTTACGAATCTTGCGGTATAGGCTGTACCGCTCACTTTTTGGCCTCCCAGAAAAAGCTTGTAATATCGGCGCTATGGAAGTCCCATTGAAAAAAGTCTTTACGCAAGTTGCATAAGTTAATTTGCTTTACGGCCAAAAAAGTGTGCTGTACAGCTCGTAATAGCAGCAGTAGTGAAAAAGCAGCGTTATAACCCATAACGCTGCTTTTTCACTCATAACGCAAAACTCATAATCTAGCCGTAAATTAGCAATAAATATTGCATAAATATGCTTTTACATTTTTTCAATTACATAACTGCAAAGGGCTGTATAGTGTATGGGATGGTGAATAACAGTCAAAAACAACCCACAGACCACCTCCAAAGACCTACAACATAATCTTGCTGCAGATGGTGTCACTGTGCAGCGTTCAACAATTCAGCGCACTTTGCACAAGGAGAAGTTGTTTGGGAGACTGATGCGGAAGAAGCCTTTTCTGCATACGCAACAAACAGTTGCTTGAGGTATGCAAACACACATTTGGACAAGCCAGCTTCATTTTGGAAGAAGGTGCTGTGGACTAATGAAACAAAGATTGAGTTACTTGGTCATAACAAGGGGCGTTATGCATGGCGGCAAAAGAACACAGCATTCCACGACAAACACTTGCTACCCACAGTAAAATTTGGTGGATGCTCCTTCATGCTGTGGGGCTGTGTGGCCAGTGCAGGTACTGGGAGTCTTGTTAAAGTTAAGAGTTGCATGGATTCCACTCAATATCAGCAGATGCTTGAGAATAATGTTGAGGAATCAGTCACAAAGTTGAAGTTATGCCGGGGCTGGATATTTCAAAAAGACAACGACCCAAAACACTGCTCAAAATCTACTCTGGCATTTATGCAGATGAACAAGTACAATGTTCGGGAATGGCCATCCCAGTCCCCAGACCTGAATATCATTGAAAATCTGTGGGGTGATTTGAAGCGGGCTGTCCATGCTCGGCAACCATCAAACCTATCTAACTAAACTGGTTTTGCAAGGAGGAATGGTCGAACATTCCTTCATCCAGAATCCAGACACTCATTACAGGCTATAGAAAGCATCTAGAGCCTGTTATTTCTGCTAAAGGAGGCTCTACTAAATATTGATGCAATATATCTGTTGGGGTGCCCAATTTTATGCACCTGTCTAATTTTGTTTGGATGCATATTGCAAATTTTCTGTTAATCCAATAAACCTCATTTCACTACTGAAATATTACTGTGTCCTTCAGTTATTTGATAGATCAAAATTAAATTGCTGATACAAACACCCAATTATTTACAAATGAAAATCATGGAAATTGTCAGGGATGCCAAAACTTTTGCATACAACTATATATATATATATATATATATATATATATATATATAATACTTATTTTAGAATGCTTAAAACTTCTAGTAATATTGGAGTTTTTACATGAAGTTTAATAAGCATACTAACCTATGTCATTTTAAGTCAATTCTAATTTCTTTTAATGTTGAAATTGTTGTTTATGTTATTATTTTGTTAATACTGTTTTATATACCATGTCTTTGTCAGAATGTATTCACTAAAAAAGTAAAAACACTTTTATCACAGAAAAAACACTTTTATCAAAGCAAAACAATTTTTTTAAGTGCTAGTAAATGTCATCCAATGTAAATAGTACTTTGGGTTTCCACAACTGAGCTTAATTGTCTCACCTGTCACTTGAACCAACCCACTTTTCGAATAGGCTGGTTAAGCCTATTTAAGCTCACCTGTGGCACCCAAGAAACTATCTCTGAAGAAGCGCATGAGACTTGCGCGAAACATGTTAGCTAGTTCAAGCTACCCTTGTTAACATCACCTAACAGAAGAATAAACTGATTGCACTGGCTATTTGTCTGGACTTCCTCCTTTTTTTCCCTTTTCCTAAAGTTTATATTTAGTGGAAGGCATCCACATTTGTCCGGACTTAGCCAGCAGAACTCTAATCCAAATTGACCTGCTATTTTTTTGCCACTGACAAAGAAAAATTCTTACACAGCACAGTCACGGACCAGGACTGCAGCCTGTGTATCCCTAACTGGGCAATTATTTCTAACTGGGTTCACCCGTCTCTGGCAAGGTTTCCCGCTAGATACTCAGCAGATACGCTCAGTCATCTTATCTATAAACTGGTAATAAGGACTCCTTTAATATTCACATTATCCACAATCATTTCACCACAGAGTACTTACCCACAAGCTGCATGATAAACTGGATACTCAGGTGAACAATATGGAGACAGCTGCTCACGCATAGCGCTACAGCAACAGACGTCGCTGACGTCACAGAGGGGTGACGGGTGCGACACGCACCTTGCATCTAACACAGCGGAGTGAGAACACTCGGACGCCGATGGCTACTACCACCAAGGTCATACTCGGGGCCAACAGCATCCACTGTCCTCTTCGATCCCCACCGGGGGAACGGGGCCATACCTGGACCACCGCGGCAGAATCGATGACCCGCACCTAACACCAAAAGAACCCCCACTAACATCGGACCAGTATATCATGCTAACAACTACTGCTGCAGCTCGTGAGTAAGAACTTTTCTGTTTTCCTTTTTGTTCTCTCTGGACAGAAACATAGGCCCTATTACTAAACCAACAGAAGGGCCAGACTTTAACATACTTAATACTCAGTACTTCAAGAGGTGACAACAATTTCTCCATAGTTCAGATAAATAAGCCACTATGGACAGTCCTTTAAAACAACAGTGGCTTTATTTACCAGTGTAAAAGAAAAAGGAAAATAAAGGCTCTCAATTTATTTTTTTATATGTATAAGAAAAAAGACATTAGAAGAGACTTTTTCAAATACATCTAAGAAGGCACTTCCCTGCCTCTTCACAAGACCATTTATACAGAGACTCAATTTGCCCACTAACCATCTTTTTTTCTCCTTCAGGTTATTGCTTATACTAATAGAATTGCATAAGAGTAATAATTAGAACTGTTCACATGAATTTAACATCTATCTTGTAAAGCAATTTTGACCACAATAGCTTGAAAACACTCTAGAGTAAAAACCAATACAAGGGCAGTAGTATATAACTCAATAACACAAGTAATATATAGTTGTCTCAGTGGAGCCCTTATAGTATTTATATAAAAAATCACCAAGTTGAGAGTACATTAACGACTGTCTCTCCTTAAATCATTTAATCTCTTTATAATCTCATAAATTAAAACATTACCTATAGTGGGTATTATAGCGGTACAAGTTTCTATATCTATATATCATTATTTTTTTGATATTATAGCAGACCAATTTATCTGTATATGGGAAATTTGTTCTCCAATTTTGAGTGTTATCAAATTTTATTGCCTATTTTTTCCCATATGCATAGAGTCATATAAACACTAAAACAGGTCAACAAGACCACATTTCTACTTTTTAGACCTGAGTGACATTCATCTGTTTAGTTCCACTTTTTAAACAAATTGTGATTTACTATATATCTTAACTTATAACACTAATTTAATCATGGCTGAAGGTAACAACCCCACAGGGGTATTAGACCAAGATAGAATAAAGCACATTATGAATTTAGCACTCAAGGGTAGCTCCAACACAGGGGATGAAGTATCAGAAAATGACTTAGTTAACATCTTTTCCACTTTAGAAAATAAAAAATATAAGAAGTCCAATCTATGGTGGGACATTGAATTCTTAGAATTATACATCAAAGAGAGAAAGGTTCCTAGGGGACTTAGAATGAAGAAATATCCAACCTTCGCAGTTAATATTCCAGAATTTATGGAAGAGTGGAACAACAATCTTACCAACTGTTCCATAATTCTGATGCAACAGCTATTAAAACACAAAAAACATGAGAGAGATCTTTTAATCACAGAAATAGAGGGATTAGATAACAAGCTAATTAAATTTTCAGAAACGCAGAAATTTAAAGATTACAAGAAACAGCTTGATGACACTATGCAACAACTAGACACACATTATCTAGCAGAAAAGTTACCAAATACCAAAGGGATAGCAAGGACTATGAACTAGACATAGTGTATTAATGGCAGAAGAATAGATCACACAGATCAAATACTCACAAGGGTAAAGGTAACAAAAGAAAGAATAGTTCCTATCATACTCCCAATGCTAAAAGAGTAACTTTCTCAAGCATTGAGACTGATACATCATATAATACTTCCACTAGAGAAGACAATGCTACACACACTAACAAATCCAGTGATGAGTCTGACAATCCAACTACCTCACAAGGCAGAACACCACTCACAGCCTTAGTAAACAAACCTATCACCAGTAGCACTCCAAAAAAGGAATTACCCTCCAGGTATCCGAGTCGCATCAAAAAACTCACAAAGAAGCAGTAATTAATTTGTCTGAATTGACACTCACACACCATCAAATACAACTTCTTAATAAAGGCTTGTCCTTTGCACCCAATACCAATTTTGATCTTTTCACCACTATTTTAGACCTAAATGCACTAGTCAGAAAAATCACCCTAAAAAAACACTATATCACACAAAACCAAAATTATACTATCCTAGGTACCAATCCTAAAACTAGCTCTCAGCTAGATTTATCCACCCCAATTGCACGAAGTATAGAAGACAGTACTGACACATCTTTCACACATATTTCACAAGGGTATACACACATTCATTCCACGTCTGACACAGGCTTAATATTTACAGAATTATGCGATCTCAATGACCTTATCACACTTCAAGCATGCACACTCAGACACCAAAGTGAAGAAAATCCAATACCAACATTCAACACTACTACTAGAAACAAATCCTACTTCTATCCAGTGAATAGTAGAAGTGATGCAATTGAAATGTTTCAAAATCTAGTGGAACAGGATATCACTAGATTACATAATTCTATCCATGACAATACATATACATTTAAAGATAATCTCACTATAGAAGAAAGAGATTCCTTACAAATACTACGAACTAACCCAGACATAGTCATCACCTCAGCGGACAAGGGAGGCGCAATAGTTATTCTAAACAAAACAGACTATAGAGCCGAAGTCCTCTCCCAACTAACAGATCCCAAAACATACCTTAAATTAACTTTTAATTCTACACTCAAATTTAGGAATGAATTGAGGGACCTATTAGACACAGCTTGTGAGAAAGGCCTAATGAAATTTACCCAGGCACAACATTACCTGGTTGAACATCCCACTGTCCCAGCCTTTCGCATACTACCCAAGATTCACAAAACCCTAATCAAACCACCAGGGAGGCCCATAGTGGCCAGTAGGGGTTCTTTATGTGAAAGGCTGGGAGACTGGTTAGACAATGTACTCCAACCCATAGTAAGATCTCTACTGGGCTACATCAGAGATAGCACACATCTAATCAATAGAATAGAACATCTAAAATGGCAAAAAAACTACAAATGGCTGACTATAGATGTCGCCTCCCTCTATTCGAGTATCCCCCACGATGAGGGACTCAAAGCACTAAAATACATGCTTGAAAGATTTACAGATTTTCCCAACAGTTTCATATACTTCGTATTAGAGGTAACACAGTTTCTTCTTACACACAACTTTTTTGTATTTGAGGGAACCTATTACCTCCAGAGATGTGGCACGGCCATGGGGGCGAAGTTTGCCCCCTCATATGCTAATTTGTATATGGGTTACTTTGAAGCCTGCCACATCTTTGGAGGTAATTGTCACCTAAATAAGAACATCATCACATATGGTAGATGCATCGACGATTTGATCCTAATTTATGAAGACCAGGAAAACACAACTATTCCAGATTACATCCAATATCTGAACAAAAATAATCTCAATCTAAATTTCACATACAAAGTACATGACAAAGAGATGGAATATTTGGATCTACATCTGTATCATGATGAGGATAACAATATTCTCATCTCAAACTACAGCAAACCCTTAGCGAGAAATACTATTCTTAGAGCAGATTCCTGCCACGCACCCCATATGCGTAAGGGCATACCCAAAGGACAGTTTCTCCGATTACGTAGAAACTGTTCCACACTACATACCTATTACAGAGAAGCTAATATTCTAATAGACAAATTAATAGAAAGAGGCTACCACAAGTCATTACTTAAGACCATTATGACTAAGGTAGCTAAAATGAACAGACAAACACTACTGAATAACACAGAGATGAATACACAACAAAGACACAAACCGAACACATGTCCCATGTTATCTAACCAAAGGCCAACACAATTGAATACAATAAAAGTTGAAGATCCAATATACTTTACCACAAAATACAGTGGTCAGTTTTATCAAATCTGTAGGATAATCAAAAAGTACTTACCAGTTCTCAATGGAGATACAATTCTCAAGCATAAGATGAATAATATTGTTAAATTCACTGCCAAGAAGGCCACCAACATAGGTGATATAGTAAAGAAAAAATTTAACAAGAAAATTGATCCCTGCACCAATTGGCTTACACCCTCAGCAGGCTTTTTTCGGTGTGGACACACTCGTTGTAAAAGCTGTGACTACACTAATTCTAGCTCAACCTTTACATCAACTCAGACAGGGGACACATATCATATTAAAGATAGAATAAATTGCACCTCTACGTTTATAGTTTACTTAATTACATGCAAAGAATGTTGCTTCCAATATGTAGGTATCACTACACGCCCTCTAAAGGATAGAATAAGAGAACATCTGACATCAATAGAAGACCACACACCGAAAACACCAGTAGCAAGACACTTCCATACACATACTAATCATATCAGAAATTTTTCCTTTCAAGGAATAGAACATATAAGTAAAGATCCACAAGGAGGAAATAGAATTAAAACACTTCAAAAGAGAGAGGTCTATTGGATCTTCACTTTGGCAACAAGAACACCAACAGGGATCAATAGAAGATACGATGTAAATCTATTTATAGAGTAGAAAAATTAACTAAAAAAAAAATAAAAAATTAACTAATCCAATATAGAGCACTAAATTATATCTAATTCAATTTTTGATTTAGATTTGATAATAACACCAATCAAATATAATAATAACTCAAATCTAGCATAGGATATATCCCCTCTATATGCATAACATTCATATTTTACTAAAAAATGAGCAGTAGTAATCTAATCTCTCGATATAGATGCATACAATAGCCTTACTGCACAGCTAAGTACTTTATATCATCGTTCTATGTAAAATAGTGAAGGAACATTAACTACTGTCATTCACAAATTGTTCCCTCATTATATACCTTCTCTCTTAGTATATGATACTAGAATATTACTTAACAACAGAACATACAGAAAAGCATAAAGAAGTATAAATCGATACAAGTGGAAAAGATGTAACTTATATACTATTAACTACATCTATAATAAGTCATTGTGCATAACCCTCTAGCATTTTCAGCTTATTACCAAACTATCTGAGAAAAGAGACATAATAAAATTAAATAAAATAAAATACTTATTTTAGAATGCTTAAAACTTCTAGGAATATTGGAGTTTTTACATGAAGTTTAATAAACATACTAACCTATGTCATTTTAAGTCAATTCTAATTTCTTTTAATGTTGAAATTGTTGTTTATGTTATTATTTTGTTAATACTGTTTTATATACCATGTCTTTGTCAGAATGTATTCACTAAAAAAGTAAAAACACTTTTATCACAGAAAAAACACTTTTATCAAAGCAAAACAATTTTTTAAGTGCTAGTAAATGTCATCCAATGTAAATAGTACTTTGGGTTTCCACAACTGAGCTTAATTGTCTCACCTGTCACTTGAACCAACCCACTTTTCTAATAGGCTGGTTAAGCCTATTTAAGCTCACCTGTGGCACCCAAGAAACTATCTCTGAAGAAGCGCATGAGACATGCGCGAAACATGTTAGCCAGTTCAAGCTACCCTTTTTTTCCCTTTTCCTCCAGTTTATATATATATACACCATTGCCAATATAATTGCAATAATGATGGGTGTTACTGTGACATATTGATTACTATCTGTAACAAAGAATGATATATATATATATATATATATATATATATATATATATATATATATATATATATATATATATAAAAATAGTATGGGATGTGTGTCAGCAAAGAGCTTGTAGTATTTCCCATTAAAAGGGCCAGTAACTGTGGCCTGTATTTTAAATTAGAACAGACCAGAGGTGCAGGAGGAAGTGTTAATAAAAATGTATGGAGCAAGAGAGTAATAGCAGTTCCTATCCAGCACAACTAATCCCTATAAAATTAATTGGACAATTCTACCTAGATCTGAAACCCACAACAAGGCAAAATATAACTATGTAATGTAACTGCTATAAAATTCCACAATAAGAAGGGGAGCAATAATAAAGTGTTTAATGGAGCAGACCAAAGGCATAATATAATATCAAAATGTATAAACAGTTCACTCCTATCATAGTGCACTATGAACATCAAAAATAAAATAAAAATTATTATAAATGAGAGCTCTCAAAAAACCCTAATAAACAAGATAATAGTCCCCAAATTTGTTGAAGGCACAATAGATGGGTAACATTCGGCACTTTTGCAGAGGAGTTGTTATCCTTATAGATATATAGCAAAACCACCATGTGGATGTTAAAGGCTGGAGTGTGTCTGGATACAAACAGCAGCCGCCCTTTACTATTCGCAAAAACACTCAATTCTGAGTTCAGGCAGTCACTTAATAGTAAATACAGTTCTCATGATACTTCCACAATTAAGGTTAAGTTCATGACATGTTGTGCTCAAAACCGCTTAGTGCTGTATATGGTGTCCGCCGAAGCGGTTATACTTGCTGTCTGATGGGAGTCCCACTGATGCGGATCCACACCTCCCAGGTGTACCTATTGTTGTCAAATGGGCAGTAGTCAACAACCTGGTGTGTTCTTCTCCCTTCCGTGATGTCGCCTGAGATTGTGGATAGTAAATTATGAGTACGTGCCAGACGCCTCCACCAGAACTCGATCGCTAATATTCTTCCACCTTGGTTTCTCCTACAAACACTTTTGCCAGCTACGCGCGTTTCAGCCTTAAGGGTGTGGGGCTTCTTCCGGCTCCAATAATAATCACATGACTGTGTTTGTTTGATACTTCTTTTAAAGAAAATTCCGGGAGGAAAACTCCTCCCATTTTGAAGCCTTTAAAGTCTTTTAGTGTATGGGGCAAAATGGTAACAAGATTGTAACATTGAATAGACGTTACTACTTGAAATAAACTCCATATAAAATGGAAACAATTATAAGTAACAGTTATAACCACAATATTTATGGTAACAATAATTAGTTAGCTCCCCAACTAAGTACTGTGGATATTTAAATTTATTCTAAAGGGCTTTTATGTATTGATACATTTATAGTGATGATCAAAAACGATCTTTAAAACACTAGAATTATATTCCCTTTCTTATTAAATGTTATAGTAAAGATACAGCTGGATAAAAAGACATAGATCTGATTCAGGAGTATTCTGAATGAAAAAATGATTAATAAGAAATTTAAGAATTTTTTACACATTAAAATATAACAAGTTTTTACTATCAATTTTCATTAGAAATTGTATTCTATTAGGGATTTTGACATGAGGTTGACCACTTCCTAAAAATCTTGCCAAAAGATAATGGATTTTTATTTTACATTTCATTCACCCAGGAAGCATGCATAGTTTATTTCTTCATTCATATCTAAGGGTGCAAGTGATCTTAGGTTATAAAAACATTTGCATTCATTTTGAAGCAATATCCTATCAATATTGCCTCCTCTATCTTTGAGGTCTATTTTTTGAAGGCTCCTAAATTTAAGTTCATGTTTATTACTGCTGGTGTGGCAAGACCCTTACGGCTAGATTCAGAGTTTTGTCGGTAAGGACCCGCGTAGCTAACGCTGGCTTTTTTCTGGCCACACCATAAAAATAACTCTGGTATTGAGAGTCCACAGAATGTCAGCGTTAGGCTCCAAAAAAGGAGCGTAGAGCATATTTAACGCCACTGCAACTCTCGATACCAGAGTTGCTTACGGACGTGGCCAGCCTCAAAAACGTGCTCGTGCACGATTCCCCCATAGGAAACAATGGGGCTGTTTCAGCTGAAAAAAAACCTAACACCTGCAAAAAAGCCGCGTTCAGCTCCTAACGCAGCCCCATTGTTTGCTATAGGGAAACACTTCCTACGTCTGCACCTAACACTTTAACATGTACCCCGAGTCTAAACACCCCTAACCTTACACTTATTAACCCCTAATCTGCTGCCCCCACTATCGCTGACCCCTGCATATTATTATTAACCCCTAATCTGCCGCTCCGTAAACCGCCGCTACTTACATTATCCCTATGTACCCCTAATCTGCTGCCCTAACATCGCCGACCCCTATATTATATTTATTAACCCCTAATCTGCCCCCCACAACGTCGCCTCCACCTGCATACACTTATTAACCCCTAATCTGCCGACCGGACCGCACCGCTATTATTATAAAGTTATTAACCCCTAATCCGCCTCACTAACCCTATAATAAATAGTATTAACCCCTAATCTGCCCTCCCTAACATCGCCGACACCTAACTTCAATTATTAACCCCTAATCTGCCGACCGGAGCTCACCGCTATTCTAATAAATGTATTAACCCCTAAAGCTAAGTCTAACCCTAACACTAACACCCCCCTAACTTAAATATAATTTAAATCTAACGAAATTAATTAACTCTTATTAAATAAATTATTCCTATTTAAAGCTAAATACTTACCTGTAAAATAAATCCTAATATAGCTACAATATAAATTATAATGATATTATAGCTATTTTAGGATTAATATTTATTTTACAGGTAACTTTGTATTTATTTTAACCAGGTACAATAGCTATTAAATAGTTAAGAACTATTTAATAGCTAAAATAGTTAAAATAATTACAAAATTACCTGTAAAATAAATCCTAACCTAAGTTACAATTAAACCTAACACTATACTATCATTAAATTAATTAAATAAAATACCTACAATTACCTACAATTAAACCTAACACTACACTATCAATACATTAATTAAATACAATATCTACAAATAACTACAATGAAATAAACTAACTAAAGTACAAAAAATAAAAAAGAACTAAGTTACCAAAAAATAAAAAAATATTTACAAACATAAGAAAAATATTACAACAATTTTAAACTAATTACACCTACTCTAAGCCCCCTAATAAAATAACAAAGACCCCCAAAATAAAAAAATGCCCTACCCTATTCTAAATTACTAAAGTTCAAAGCTCTTTTACATTACCAGCCATGAACAGGGCCCTTTGCGGGGCATGCCCCAAGAAGTTCAGCTCTTTTACCTGTAAAAAAAAACATACAATACCCCCCCCAACATTACAACCCACCACCCACATACCCCTAATCTAACCCAAACCACCTTTAAATAAACCTAACACTAAGCCCCTGAAGATCATCCTACCTTGTCTTCACCTCACCGGGTATCACCGATCGGTCCTGGCTCCAAAATCTTCATCCAACCCAAGCGGGGGCTGGCGATCCATCATCCGGTGGCTGAAGAGGTCCAGAAGAGGCTCCAAAGTCTTCATCCTATCCGGGAAGAAGAGTAGATCGGAACCGGCAACCATCATCTTCCAAGCGGCATCTTCTATCTTCATCCGATGAGGACCGGCTCCATCCTGAAGACCTCCACCGCGGACCCATCTTCATCCGGCGACGTCCAACTGAAGAATGACGGTTCCTTTAAGGGACGTCATCCAAGATGGCGTCCCTCGAATTCCGATTGGCTGATAGGATTCTATCAGCCAATCGGAATTAAGGTAGGAATATTCTGATTGGCTGATGGAATCAGCCAATCAGAATCAAGATCAATCCGATTGGCTGATCCAATCAGCCAATCAGATTGAGCTCGCATTCTATTGGCTGATCGGAACAGCCAATAGAATGCAAGCTCAATCTGATTGGCTGATTGGATCAGCCAATCGGATTGAACTTGATTCTGATTGGCTGATTCCATCAGCCAATCAGAATATTCCTACCTTAATTCCGATTGGCTGATAGAATCCTATCAGCCAATCGGAATTCGAGGGACGCCATCTTGGATGACGTCCCTTAAAGGAACCGTCATTCTTCAGTTGGACGTCGCCGGATGAAGATGGGTCCGCGGTGGAGGTCTTCAGGATGGAGCCGGTCCTCATCGGATGAAGATAGAAGATACGGCTTGGGATGATGGTTGCCGGTCCGGATCTACTCTTCTTCCCGGATAGGATGAAGACTTTGGAGTCTCTTCTGGACCTCTTCAGCCACCGGATGATGGATCGCCAGCCCCCGCTTGGGTTGGATGAAGATTTTGGAGCCAGGAACGATCGGTGATACCCGGTGAGGTGAAGACAAGGTAGGATGATCTTCAGGGGCTTAGTGTTAGGTTTATTTAAGGGGGGTTTGGGTTAGATTAGGGGTATGTGGGTGGTGGGTTGTAATGTTGTGGGGGGTATTGTATGTTTTTTTTTACAGGCAAAAGAGCTGAACTTCTTGGGGCATGCCCCGCAAAGGGCCCTGTTCAGGGCTGGTAAGGTAAAAGAGCTTTGAACTTTATTAATTTAGAATAGGGTAGGGCATTTTTTATTTTGGGGGTCTTTGTTATTTTATTAGGGGGCTTAGAGTAGGTGTAATTAGTTTAAAATTGTTGTAATATTTTTCTTATGTTTGTAAATATTTTTTTATTTTTTGTAACTTAGTTCTTTTTTATTTTTTGTACTTTAGTTAGTTTATTTCATTGTAGTTATTTGTAGGTATTGTATTTAATTAATGTATTGATAGTGTAGTGTAAGGTTTAATTGTAGGTAATTGTAGGTATTTTATTTAATTAATTTAATGATAGTATAGTGTTAGGTTTAATTGTAACTTAGGTTAGGATTTATTTTACAGGTAATTTTGTAATTATTTTAACTATTTTAGCTATTAAATAGTTCTTAACTATTTAATAGCTATTGCACCTGGTTAAAATAAATACAAAGTTACCTGTAAAATAAATATTAATCCTAAAATAGCTATAATACCATTATAATTTATATTGTAGCTATATTAGGATTTATTTTACAGGTAAGTATTTAGCTTTAAATAGGAATAATTTATTTAATAAGAGTTAATTAATTTCGTTAGATTTAAATTATATTTAAGTTAGGGGGGTGTTAGTGTTAGGGTTAGACTTAGCTTTAGGGTTTGTTTGTTTTTTATTAATGTAGATAAACATGATACAACAGTGAATAATAAGTTGCAGACAAAGAAAGAAAAAGAAAAACATTACATGAAATATTGTCACTAAGGTAACTAAGGATCTATATTTTTCTTCTGAGTCTTTAACACCAAGGTTGGTTTAATTTAAAAAAGGCACGGGTGCCAAGATCAATTCAACTTAATGGAGGAGAAAAGAAAGAGAAAAAAATTTTTAAAAGGAAGTCCCCCCTCTCCGCCTCCCCCCCCTCACATTTTTACGCAACTAATTTTTTTGTATATATTCTACAAAACTAATATCTTGATAAAGAATGAAATCTTTCCACGTTTTTATAAAATTATTGTTCTTCTTATTTTCCATTCTATAGTCATAGGCTACTAGAATTACCTCATTTTTTAGCAGGTTTATTACTTCCTTAATAGAAGGTATTTTGGGAGTAATCCAATTGTTAAACAAAAGTTTCCTAAGCACTAATATAGCCGTTAGGATAAATTTTTCCTTATTTCCCCATTCCTTATTACCTAGTAGAAGAATTATAGATTTAATCGAAAAAGTTACTCTAAATCCAACCACAAGAGACAGATAATGGGCTACTTTTAGCCAAAACTGGTTCACCTTGGGACAGTCCCATAGTAAATGGGCTAGGTTTGGGTCAATATAAGAACATTTAACACACTGATTCTTCACTTTGGGGTTCCATTTGGCCACCAGTTGTGGTGTTAGGTAATCTTTATTAAATAACCTAAACTGGGTTTCCCTTAGATAAATTGATTGTGTTAATGATTGCACTCTTTTTAAGCTCCAAGAAAATTCGTCAAAGGGATCCGTAATATTTAGAATCTCCTTCCAGTGAAGGACTACCTGAAATATTTTATCTTTTCTCTCTGTTGTTTTCAATATTTTATAAATATTAGAAAGTGATGGTTTTTCTGGTTTAATAAAATCTAATAAAGGATGTTCCAAAAAGCTATGTGGAGCCAGTTTTAGAGTTCTATAGGCATAATTTTTAACTTGAAGAAAATAGAATCCATGTTTATTTTGAACCACTGGATTCTTTTGCTGAAATTCAAAAAAGTTGTATAATCTCTTTGAGTTGGGGACAAAAAAATCATTAAGAGTAAGATCTTTAAATGGAGACCATTTTCTATAAATATTAACTGAGTTGCCTAGCGGAAAGAAAAGGTTCCCTTGAACAGGTAACCACTTAGAAAAACTAGTTGATTGGCCTAAGGATTTCATCACTTTCCTCCAAGATATTAAGATATCTTTATATAAAATATGGTTGGAGATTCCTTTCCCTAAGAGTTTATTTGGAGCATGGACTGTAAATCCTAGGGCATGAGGAAAACATATATGTTCCTCGATTTCTTTATCCGATAGTTTAAATGATTGGAATAACCAGTCAATTGGAGTTCGAAGAATAGTAGCTAAGTTATATTTTTCCAGACTTGGTAAGTCTAGACCTCCCTTTGAATATTTCTGATATAATACGTCTAGTTTTATTCTTGGTTTTCGTCCACTCCAAAGAAAGTATCTCAAAGCCTGATTAAATCTCCACAGATCTCTCTTCTTAATTAGTAAAGGAAGCATTCTACATGGGTATAACATTTTTGGAATTATGAACATTTTAAACAGGTTTAACTTACCCGAGAGTGTAACCGGAAAGAATGCCCAGCTCCTCAGTTTTTCCTTAGATTCCTGCAGAGCTGGGAGAATATTATCTTGATACCAATTAACAGGATCCATAGAGAGTCTCAATCCCAAATACTCCAGCACCTCTGAATCAAGGAATTGATAATTGGTTTGTACATTTTTCTTATTTAACCAGATAACTTTTGATTTGGAAAAGTTAGTCTTATATCCTGATATAGCACTATATACATTTAAGAGATTTGTTACCCCATCAATAGATTCTCTTGGATTAGAGACAAAGAGAAGAAGATCATCTGCAAATAAAGAGATTTTTAGTACCGAGTTACCTATGTTTATTCCTGGAAGTGTGTCTCTCAATCTAATGGCCAAAGGTTCCAATACTAAATTAAAGAGCAATGGGGAAAGTGGACACCCTTGACGGGTGCCTCTTGAGAGTGTAAAAGATTCTGTAGTATCGCCATTGATTAAAAGCGATGCCCTGGAGTCAGAGTATATCCTGTCAATGAAATTGACAAAGTTATCTCTAAATCCATAGCTCTTTAGGGCCCGGATCAAAAAAGGCCATTCCACTCTGTCGAAGGCCTTCTCTGCATCCAAGGATAGCAGGAAGGCCTCGGGCAGAGCGGAATTAGTGGTCTTAAAATAAGAAATTACCTGGAGAATTTTCCTTATATTTTTCTCAGATGTTCTACCAACTACAAAGCCGACTTGGTCAGAGTGGATTAACTTTGGTAGTATTAATTTTAATCGCTCTGCCACTATCTTCATTAAGATCTTGTAGTCAAGATTCAGTAGCGATATAGGCCTATATGCAGTTACTTCCAAAAGATCTTTATTCGGTTTAGGAATTAGTACTATGTTAGCTCTTTTAAAATCTTCTGTAATCTTAACATTGTCATCAAAATAAGAGTTAAAAAGATCTTTTAGAACTGGAACAATCTCATCCTTTAATATCCAATAGAACTCTAATGGCAAGTTACCTGTAAAATAAATATTAATCCTAAAATAGCTATAATATAATTATAATTTATATTGTAGCTATATTAGGATTTATTTTACAGGTAAGTATTTAGCTTTAAATAGGAATAATTTATTTAATAAGAGTTAATTAATTTCGTTAGATTTAAATTATATTTAACTTAGGGGGGTGTTAGTGTTAGGGTTAGACTTAGCTTTAGGGGTTAATACATTTATTAGAATAGCTGTGAGCTCCGGTCGGCAGATTAGGGGTTAATAATTGAAGTTAGGTGTCGGCGATGTTAGGGAGGGCAGATTAGGGGTTAATACTATTTATTATAGGGTTAGTGAGGCGGATTAGGGGTTAATAAGTGTAGGCAGGTGGAGGCGACGTTGAGGGGGGCAGATTAGGGGTTAATAAATATAATATAGGGGTCGGCGGTGTTAGGGGCAGCAGATTAGGGGTACATAAGGATAACTTATGTAGCGGCGCTTTGCGGTCGGCAGATTAGGGGTTAATTATTGTAGGTAGCTGGCTGCGACATTGTGGGGGGCAGGTTAGGGGTTAATAAATATAATATAGGGGTCGGCGGTGTTAGGGGCAGCCGATTAGGGGTACATAAGGATAACGTAGGTGGTGGTCGGCAGATTAGGGGTTAAAAAAATTTAATCGAGTGGCGGCGATGTGGGGGGGCCTCGGTTTAGGGGTACATAGGTAGTTTATGGGTGTTAGTGTACTTTAGAGTACAGTAGTTAAGAGCTTTATGAAACGGCGTTAGCCCAGAAAGCTCTTAACTACTGACTTTTTTCTGCGGCTGGAGTTTTGTCGTTAGAATTCTAACGCTCACTTCAGACACGACTCTAAATACCGGAGTTAGAAAAATCCCATTGAAAATATAGGATACGCAATTGACGTAAGGGGATCTGCGGTATGGAAAAGTCGCGGCTGAAAAGTGAGCGTTAGACCCTTTTTTGAGTGACTCCAAATACCGGAGGTAGCCTAAAACCAGCGTTAGGAGCCTCTAAAGCTGGTTTTCACGGCTACCGCCAAACTCCAAATCTAGGCCTTAATTTGTTCTTTATATCTCTTTTATGTTCTTTTATTCTTTCTTTTAGATCTCTGTAGGTCTTGCCTACGTAATAACATGTGCAGTTACAGTAAATCAAATAAATTACTCCTTCACACAACATCTTATTGTGGAATTTTATAGCAGTTACATTACATAGTTTTATTTTGCCTTGTTGTGGTTTTCAGATCTAGGTAGAATTGTCCCATTAATTTTATAGGGATTAGTTGTGCTGGATAGGAACTGCTATACCTCTCTTGTTCCATATATATATATATATATATATATATATATGATCCACAGAAAGAACCAAAATAAGCGCTTCAAAGCCAAAGTTGATGAATAAAAGAACTTGAATATTTATTAGGACATCTAAAAACAAAGAATGTCCACAAAGGACAAAAGGTAATCCAGGTTAGTGTAGCAGGCACACAGAGCAGACATGTTTCGTGCTCAGGTAGCACTTGATCACTGCTTACCTGTGCACCTGCAAAAGCCTGCCTTTTAATTGCACAAATTTAAAGTGATACATTACACATTTCATTTAAACAACCTGAATGAATGAATATCAAGAGTAAATCTGCATAGTTAATCTATGTGTTATATATGGGAATATAGCAAACTTTGCAAAGAATTGATATTATGTTAAAATGCATAGAAAACTATTGGAAAATGATTTTATATTAAAGAACAGATTTTATATGTCTTAGTTTAATACTAGTCAATGGTACAGAATTAAGTGCAAATGGTAACTGACATAAAGAGTAAATCTGTATAGTTGATCTATGTGTTATATATAGGAATATAGCAAACTTTGCAAAGAATTGATATTATGTTGAAATGCAAAGAAAACTAATGGAAAATGATTTTATATTAAAGAACAGATTTATATGTCTTAGTTTGATACTAGTCATAAGAGTAGAGAATTAAGTACAGTTGTGAACTGACTCTTGTAGGACTATCAAATTTGGCACTATCCTATAGCTATAGTCTATTATACAAATAAATCTAAGTCTCTTCTTTTGTTAATCCCTAAAGGATAACTAGTTTGTAAGGTTAGGATCCAAAAAACTTCTCTTTTGTCTAGCATCATTTCCCTATTTCCCCCTCTACTCCAAATAGGAACAAAATCTATGCCCTGCACCATTAGGGCATTAACATCCGCATTATGCTTTTCCTTGAAATGTCTCGATACTGGAGTATCTGAACTCTCATCTTCTATGCTACGTAAGTGTTCTAAAAACCTTTCCTTGAGCGGCCTGGTGGTCTTACCTGTGTACTGCATGAAACAGATTTTACAGGTTAACAGATATATCACATGAGTAGTTGAACAGTTTATCGAATAGTTAATTTTGTGTTGTTTATGAGTTACTGACGATGTTATTACTTCTCCTTCTTTTACAAAATTACAGGTCCTGCATATTGGTCTCCTACATTTATGGAAGCCCCTCTTTCTTTGAAGCCAATTCTTGTTTGAAATAGGTTTTAGCTCAGAAGGAGATAAAAAGTTAGATAAAGTTTTGCCTCTTTTTGATATAAAATTACACCCTTCCTGCATGATTTCTTTAAGTATGGGATCAGAATATAGTATAGGTATAGAACCTTGCACGATTTTGCAAATTTTATTGTATTCCAAACTATAGTTTGTAATGAATTTGAGTTTATTGTGATATTTGTCTGTATTTACATGTTGTTTCTTCCTATTCAAAAGATTTCTCCTCGGTATTTTATCTACAGTATTTTTAGCTTTTGTTAATATCTCATTTTTATAGCCTCTATCTTTAAGTCTCTCTAAGGCAATCTTTGAACTCAAAAGAAACTGTACAACAGAGGATGAATACCAAAAACATGCAAAGATTGCCTTAGAGAGACTTAAAGATAGAGGCTATAAAAATGAGATATTAACAAAAGCTAAAAATACTGTAGATAAAATACCGAGGAGAAATCTTTTGAATAGGAAGAAACAACATGTAAATACAGACAAATATCACAATAAACTCAAATTCATTACAAACTATAGTTTGGAATACAATAAAATTTGCAAAATCGTGCAAGGTTCTATACCTATACTATATTCTGATCCCATACTTAAAGAAATCATGCAGGAAGGGTGTAATTTTATATCAAAAAGAGGCAAAACTTTATCTAACTTTTTATCTCCTTCTGAGCTAAAACCTATTTCAAACAAGAATTGGCTTCAAAGAAAGAGGGGCTTCCATAAATGTAGGAGACCAATATGCAGGACCTGTAATTTTGTAAAAGAAGGAGAAGTAATAACATCGTCAGTAACTCATAAACAACACAAAATTAACTATTCGATAAACTGTTCAACTACTCATGTGATATATCTGTTAACCTGTAAAATCTGTTTCATGCAGTACACAGGTAAGACCACCAGGCCGCTCAAGGAAAGGTTTTTAGAACACTTACGTAGCATAGAAGATGAGAGTTCAGATACTCCAGTATCGAGACATTTCAAGGAAAAGCATAATGCGGATGTTAATGCCCTAATGGTGCAGGGCATAGATTTTGTTCCTATTTGGAGTAGAGGGGGAAATAGGGAAATGATGCTAGACAAAAGAGAAGGTTTTTGGATCCTAACCTTACAAACTAGTTATCCTTTAGGGATTAACAAAAGAAGAGACTTAGATTTATTTGTATAATAGACTATAGCTATAGGATAGTGCCAAATTTGATAGTCCTACAAGAGTCAGTTCACAACTGTACTTAATTCTCTACTCTTATGACTAGTATCAAACTAAGACATATAAATCTGTTCTTTAATATAAAATCATTTTCCATTAGTTTTCTTTGCATTTCAACATAATATCAATTCTTTGCAAAGTTTGCTATATTCCTATATATAACACATAGATCAACTATACAGATTTACTCTTTATGTCAGTTACCATTTGCACTTAATTCTGTACCATTGACTAGTATTAAACTAAGACATATAAAATCTGTTCTTTAATATAAAATCATTTTCCAATAGTTTTCTATGCATTTTAACATAATATCAATTCTTTGCAAAGTTTGCTATATTCCCATATATAACACATATATTAACTATGCAGATTTACTCTTGATATTCATTCATTCAGGTTGTTTAAATGAAATGTGTAATGTATCACTTTAAATTTGTGCAATTAAAAGGCAGGCTTTTGCAGGTGCACAGGTAAGCAGTGATCAAGTGCTACCTGAGCACGAAACATGTCTGCTCTGTGTGCCTGCTACACTAACCTGGATTACCTTTTGTCCTTTGTGGACATTCTTTGTTTTTAGATGTCCTAATAAATACTCAAGTTCTTTTATTCATCAACTTTGGCTTTGAAGCGCTTATTTTGGTTCTTTCTGTGGATCATGGATTTTGCTTTCTGGCGTGTGAAAACAGACACGCTGAACCAATAGCTGCCATAGCCTGTAAGTAAGGGATTTAAATATCCCGCCCTCCCCTTTCTAAATAGAGCCGTCTTTATTTTCAGGGAACAGAGGATTATATGTGCGCTCCGTTGTGCAGGTTATTGTTGGACTTTTATATATATATATATATATATATATATATATATATATATATATGTATATATAGACATGCACTAAACCCCCTCTTGTAAGAAGAATTATATACATGGATTAAGAGATGTAATCCTGCTGCCAATCCTGCTGAGCATTAACTTACTGTTGTATTGTCCAATTTTTTTGACATGTTAAAATGGTTGACAACGTAATGTTTGTTGGTATATTCTTACTGGCTGTTCTAATTGTCGTCTGACATCGCTATGGTTTAGGCTTACTTGTTATGTAAACACTGACACAGCATTGCACGTGTGATATTGTAAATATTTGTCACTGAAGTGACGTCACGATAGTAGAGTTCCAGTGCAACCGGAAGTGACGCAACTTCCGGCATAAGTATAAGTAAACACATATAGTGTAGCACTGCACACACTATGCGTCATATAAGAAATATATGGAACGAGGTACATTGTAAATTGTGCTTTAACATACAATGTAGAACTAGGTTTATTAATGGTGACTTGTTTTAATACAAGGGGTCACTGGAGACACTAGTGATCCCCTTTTTGTCCACAATTGTTGTACATATAAAGATTATTATAACCCGGAAGTGGATGTTGTAAACTTCCAGGGTCACATTAACCTAAACCAGAAATGATGTCAGTTTGGCGCCTTTTTTGACAGGAAGAAGAAGGTACCTGTTTGTGTTTCACTCTATTTAAGCACGGTTTGTGTGTGTTATTTGTGTTCTGAAGAAGGGGAGTTTTGTTCCCCGAAACGTCAATAAATTTGACTAATTGCTTTGAAGAAAACCTGATTTGCCTCTGATTTTGTTGAAGCTTGCTGTATATACACAGAGGGACTGTGTGGTTGAACCCAGGAGGGCGGATTCACATCTTGGATTGTTTGGACTGTGTGTTTTATTTATATATATATATATATATATATATATATATATATATATATATATATATATATATATATATATATATATATATATATATATATATATATATATATATACATTCAAAGTGAGTCAGGTGAACTCTCACAAACAGTCCTTCATATGCCAGGGTGCTAGAATATGGGTAAGATATGGCAAGCAGGAGACAGCACTATCTGGTCTTAATAATGGATAAAGTAGTTTTATTTAGTGATGTTTCGGGGAATGCACCCCTTCATAAGACCAATGTTACAGTGAATCAAACATTTATACCCCCACATTTGACCCTCCCAATGTGAACAAACCTCAAAAACTGTTGCCTAGGTAACCAGTTCTTGGTAAACAACACTGCAGTTATACAATTAAAAAATACATATATACAAAGTGGCAAACAATCAAATAATACAGCTT